>NC_060180.1:6271087-6571087 GCF_021184085.1 Oncorhynchus gorbuscha | reverse complement strand
TGATCAGTGATTAGTTCATTGGCTGTAATTGCCTTTGAAATAAGGGATCTAACATTAAGTAGCCCTATTTTGAGATATGAGGTATCACGATCTCTTTCCATAATAATGACAGGAATGGAGGAGGTCTTTATCCTAGTGAGATTGCTAAGGCGAACACCGCCTTGTTTAGTTTTGCCCAACCCAGGTCGAGGCACAGATACGGTCTCAATGGGGATAGCTGAGCGGACTACACTGACTGTGATAGTGGCAGACTCCAATAAACTGGCAAGTTGGCTAACAGCCTGCTGCCTGGCCTGCACCCTATTTCATTGTGGAGCTAGAGGAGTTAGAGCCCTGTCTATGTTGGTAGATAAGATGAGAGCACCCCTCCAGCTAGAATTGAGTCCGTCACTCCTCAGCAGGCCAGGCTTGGTCCTGTTTGTGGGTGAGTCCTAGAAAGAGGGCCAATTATCTACAAATTCTATCTGTTGGGAGGGGCAGAAAACAGTTTTCAACCAGCGATTGAGTTGTGAGACTGCTGTAGAGCTCATCACTCCCCCTAACTGGGAGGGGGCCAGAGACAATTACTCGATGCCGACATCTTTCTAGCTGATTTACACGCTGAAACTGTGTTGCATTTGGTGACCTCTGACTGTTTCATCCTAACATTGTTGGTTCCCGACGAGGATAACAATATCTCTATACTCTCTACACTCGCCAGTTTTAGCTTTAGCCAGCACCATCTTCAGATTAGCCTTAACGTCGGTAGCCTTGCCCCCTGGTAAACAGTGTATGATCGCTGGATGATTAGTTTTAAATCTAATCCTGCAGGTAATGGAGTCGCCAATGACTAGGGTTTTCAATTTGTCAGAGCTAATGGTGGGAAGCTTCGGTGTCTCAGATCCTGCAACGGGAGGAAGACTCCAACTCGATGCTTAATGGGGAAAACCGGTTGAAAGTTTCTGTCGGCTGAATGAGCGACACCAGTTGAGCATTCCTACAGCATTTCCCTCCAGAAACCGTGAGAAAGTTGTCCGGCTGCGGACCGTGCGAGGGAGTTTATAGTAACGTTACTATCTGTACTTACTGGTGGCACAAATGCTGTTTCATCCTTTCCTACACTGAAATTACCCTTGCCTAACGATTGCGTCTGAAGCTGGGCTTGCAACACAGCTATCTTCGTTATATTATGAGTACAGCGACTGCAATTAGAAGGCATAATGTTAATGTTACTACTTAGCTTCGGCTGTTGGAGGCCATGACGAACTACGTCCAGATAAAGCGTCCTGAGTGAAAAAGTTGAATGAAAAAAAGTTGAATGAGGGAAAAACCAAAAATGTAAATGGTAATTAAAAAGTTTAAAAAAAGTAAAAACCGTAATGTTGTCAGGTAGTAAAGTAAGGTTGGCAACAAAAAGCACAAAACACACAGCAAAACGCATGTTACACATTGTAACATGATCAAATCTCAAGACATGATGCTTCACAAGTGACTTTCTTTCCATATAGGGTAGACTATTAGTCCATGATCCAGCAGGGGGTTGGATAGGCTTACATTTGAATATGACTTATTGTAATTTGATTTATTGTAATTTGATCATATTATTATTTTTTTGAAAATAAGCTATAATCATCAAAACAATAGCCTATGATAGGCCTATGGTACCCTAGAAATAAATTATTCAATTATTATTCAACAAAACAAATCATACATCAGCATATATACCTAAATGAAGTCAAAATACCTAAATAAGATTGATCACTAAATCCGCTCAGAAGGAATGGAGGAAAATTTATCCAAAACATCCCACGAATGAAACTTCCCAAATCAGTGTCCCCTAATCTTAATTTGCACATAAGAAGATGCGCAGACGCCAAAGGCTGTCAAAGGACCAGAGATCTGTATGGTTTTAAACTGTAAATGAGTCACGTAGGGATCAGTTGGGCACAATAACCCAGTATGAGAAGTTAGATAGCTACCATCTGCATTAGTGATGGATATAGCCAATCTTATCAATGGTCCTTATTCGGATCCCCTTCACTTTTATTTGTATTTTTTGTAGGCTATCTCAATGTCATCACATTCAATTCAATTGCACTTTGTTTTGTGAAGTGGAACAATAGAATTAGGAATTAGTCATTTAATAGGATCTCTATAGGTGGAACGTAAATCCAATTCTCACAAACTAGTGCAGCATTTGGGTGAAATGTTAACTTGAGATAGCAATTGCTGTCGCATGAAGATGTCACATCTTGTTAGGCCTGTAACAGTAGGCTGTTCAATGGGATATGCAAAGGCCAGAATTAAGTGACCGATTCATTCGTTTGGTTTCATAAACCAGGTTACCATCCAACTTTTTTATGCAAGTACATTTCAGATTTTAAAAAAATGTCATGACAGGCCTGATGGAAACAGAACATTTTTCAGTCAACTTTCCAAATGTAGACAAAACAAAATATGCTAGACAATTTGGGATATTTTTGTGTTAGTAAAATTAATGATGTGAGACATTTAGGTGGAAACACTTCTATGTGCAAATATTCAGGGGCGCAACTTTCACTGGGGATGGGGGAATTGGAATATGATACATTGGAATGTGATACAAAACAAGGCAACGGTGTGCTTTAGGACCATGTGGATGCCTCCCAGCAGTCGGGTAGTTTGTTTGGAGCATTTAAAAACTGGATTTAGGACCACGTGGACACCACAAAGTGGGCTGACAGGCTGTGTGAAGGCAACGCTTCTGGGAGGCTGGCTGGACCAGCACGGGAGAGTTGAGCATAGTTCAGTGTGTACGAGTTGCACTCTTTCACTGAGTTGTAAAAGGAACAGAAACTGGCTACTCTTTAGTTGACTGATGTAGCTGGCAAGGTAACTGCTGTTTAACTTAACAGAAAAAAACGAGACTAGTGTTTATTCGCAGTGCTGAGCTAGTATTGTAACTGACATGTAACGTTAGCTAATTTTTCAACCCCTCTCGACTGAGGTGAATGAATAAGCTAGGTTAGTGAGTAGCTACCACAGCCAGGTCAGCCCTAGCCTCTAGTTATCTGTCAGATAGCAATATGAGGTGGCTATCTAACAACAGTTGTTTGAATGGACATGTTTTGTAGCTTTTGTTTTGTTCCGTTTCAGGAGTAAATTAATTTGGAAAGCTTTCACCATTTGATGTACTGTTAGGCAGAAAGCTGGCCAAAAGTTGGCTTACATTAGCTATTATTTTTGCTCAATCAAGCTAGACATGACTCAAATGATGAAACCATCACCAAACGATTGAAGATTGATATTCTGATGTTTTTTTCTGTGCAATTTGAGTTGCATTAGTCAGTATGTCAATGATCTGTCAGTTTCACTAGCTAATTCCCTACTTTTCACACTGACACAGTAATAAACAGCTCTAGCTTTACAGGCTTCACTGTCATGGTGCACAGTAGAGGTCTGCAAGGGACCGATTTATTCATCTCGCTTTCTTCATGCTGGGGCCTGCTGGCTTTCTGTCAGATTCCCACCTGCAACTGTAAGAACTGGTCACAAACCCAACCGCAATGTTATTTTAGGCGTAGGTGATGCAGCTGACTTGCCAGCCATAGTCCCAACAATTGTTCGCTCCCTATAGACAATATCAAATGCGCAAAAATAACTTAAGAAATGGGTTGAATTACCAGAGATTCTAACATGGCCCTTACATTGTATTACTGGGCTATATCAGCAAATGTGCTAGATGTAGTTGAAGAGAGCAGAGTTGGAGAGACTTGCACTTTCTCTTGAGCTATTTTTATTGCCTTACTTTTAGGAGTGTCAAGATTTTCAGACTGAGAAATATGGGTGTTCAATATATAGGCCTATTTCTAGGCAATGTAGTAAACCATAGTAGGCTAACCTATGGTCACCATAGAAGCCTAACCTACGGTCACCATAGTAACCTAACCTAACCTACGGTCACCATAGTAACCTAACCTACAATAGGTAGGCTAACGCATGTGTCTCAGGATAAATACACCACTTCCCCATTTATGGAAGAGACTCTCTCCACGCAGACACCTTTTATAGACTTTGTTGTGGTATTTTTGTGGCCTTTTGTTTGTTTGCTTTGGCACATTTATGCATGCAAACACTCACGTACACTACTGATTACACACACCATTGTGAATTGTATTTAGTTTACTTTATTTAATAAATATTGTCTCCCTTTTCTTACGAACTTTCGTGCAGGTTCATGACAAAAGAATCTGTTGGACAAGCAAAATATTTTCATCCCAAAGTCGTCTGTCTGACCGCCCAGTCCCGCCTAGAGCATGAAAAATGCAGACCGCGCCGCAATGATCTCTGTCTGGACCGCAGCCCCCTAGTGGCGTTAGTACACAGCACTGTGCTTATCATGTTTTAGCAGGATTAGATGTAGACATGTGTCCCAGCAGGGTCAGACAGCGAGGGAAGACCAGTCTATGGAGCTCAGGTGAATATTGCAGTATATTCAGTGAATGATACAAAGTTCCATCTTGAGATGATAAGTAGACCTACAGTAGCGCTACAGGACAGCAGCTTAAAGCTACAGTCTGGGATCTGGGAATAATGGTCATTTCAATTATTGAACCATTGATTCTATTTTCGATAATATAATGTATAAATGCACACAAAGGTAATTATTTGTCATGCCTCATTTTAGGAGGATCAGACGGTGACCGGGGTCTCATCAGGGTCAGGCAGCCAGGGAAGACAAGTCAGTGACAAAGGTGAGGTGAATATTTGCAGATACAACACTTTATTCTCTCTGTCCAGCAAACACTGGACAAGCCAGATGCTATTTTAAGGCAGTCTGACAACCCCACAAAGTTGATTTCCAAACTGTATCAAGGGTTGATAGAGGATTTTCCCGATGACACAAAACATGTCAAACAAAAATGTGAGGACGACCTGGGATACGCTATTGATGATGAATGGATACAGATATGATAGAATGCCCTGTCATGTTCATATCATCTCAGACATGTATTACTGCAGTTTAAGACCATCCATAGAATGTTCTATATGCCAGTGAAACTGAATATCATGCACTTAGAAATTGTATTATTCTGCTGTGGTGTTGTGAAGACTGGCTGAATTCTGGCAAAGAGTATTTTATTTTTTATCTCAGCATGTCTACAGATTCTCCCTTCTCCCTGTTTTTGTTTGCTTGGAAATGTTGATACTGGAGACTGTTATCAGAAGAAACTGTGTAACCTAGCATTTATATTGGCTAACAAATGCATTGCCATTAACGGGACGGTTGGTTATCCTCCCACAATGTATGGAAGAAATGTCAAGTTACGTACAGTTTCACTAGATTTGTTTTAAGATTGAGGGTATACTGTGCTACATTCATAAGGTCTGAATGCCTTCTATGAAATACTATACGACAAAAGGAGTCTGTATTGAAAACATGCCCACGTCAGGGGAGATACCTATTTAGGCAATACATAGGTGCTGGCTTGCTCAGTCCTGGCCCTGGGGGTCTGCCATACTGTTGGTTGTCACTCTGGCCTTGGCCTATCACACCTGAAACCAATAATGAATGTTTCATTAAGATCCTAATGTTGAGGTGGGTGTGTTGGGTTGGGGCGCTGCAGGGTCGTGGACCCCTAGGGGCAGGACGAGGTGACTCAGCTATTTTGTGTGCAAGTAAAAAGAGCTCTGTAGTAGTATTCGGCCAATGATATGAAATATATGGAGGGCGTATTGCTTCTGTGTGTTAATGTGTAGGTTTATCTGTGTTCGTATTAAAATGTTGTTTTCCAAACCTTTCCCTTGAGATATAAAAAAAAGATGGGAAGGAAGTTGTGTTGGGGCGAGGGTTGAGTTATTTACTAGACTGGTGGGGGTCGGGCGTGCAGGCGGCTCGGCTGGGCAGGCTGGCTGGGCGGCTGGCTGGGCGGGCTGGCGGGGCGTGCAGGCGGCTCGGGCTGGCTGGGCAGTCTAGCTGAAATTAGATTTAGAGCATGTCTTAATAAAGACAATCAGAAGTTATGTCTTTGTACTTTATTTGTAAGAGTTGTTCATTTGTTAAGCTATTGGTTAAAGGTGCAACACAACAATGATTATTGAATTATCATGGATCTAGTTCAGTCTTATCAATAACTTCAACATATTTAATCATCTCTTACCTCATTAATTATCATGGATCTGGTTCAGTCATATCACTTAAACATATTTAATCATCTCTTACCTCATTAATTATCGTGGATCTAGTTCAGTCTTATCAATCACTTAAACATATTTAATCATCTCTTACCTAGCTTGATGACTGTGGTTACGTCCCCCTCTGCAAATAGCACTGCTGGCTGATTTAAAAAGTCATAGTCAATTGCTCAATAATATAATAATACTCTTAGCAAAAAATATATATTTTACAATATGTAGAATCTATGAGAATTAAAAAGGTCCAGAAGTTTTGTGAAACATTACAGCACAGTTGAAAAATATATGGCAAATAGAAATCCAAACTGGATGGTGTTCAGAGATAGATGGGAGGGTTTGAGGGTAGCTGAAGGATGGGACTGGATGGTGTTCAGAGATAGATGGGAGGGTTTGAGGGTAGCTGAAGGATGGGACTGGATGGTGTTCAGAGATAGATGGGAGGGTTTGAGGGTAGCTGAAGGATGGGACTGGATGGTGTTCAGAGATAGATGGGAGGGGTTGAGGGGAGCTGAAGGATGGGACTGGATGGTGTTCAGAGATAGATGGGAGGGTTTGAGGGTAGCAGAAGGATGGGACTGGATGGTGTTCAGAGATAGATGGGAGGGGTTGAGGGGAGCTGAAGGATGGGACTGGATGGTGTTCAGAGATAGATGGGAGGGTTTGAGGGTAGCTGAAGGATGGGACTGGATGGTGTTCAGAGATAGATGGGAGGGTTGAGGGGAGCTGAAGGATGGGACTGGATGGTGTTCAGAGATAGATGGGAGGGTTTGAGGGGAGCTGAAGGATGGGACTGGATGGTGTTCAGAGATAGATGGGAGGGTTGAGTGGAGCTGAAGGATGGGACTGGATGGTGTTCAGAGATAGATGGGAGGGTTTGAGGGGAGCTGAAGGATGGGACTGGATGGTGTTCAGAGATAGATGGGAGGGTTTGAGGGGAGCTGAAGGATGGGACTGGATGGTGTTCAGAGATAGATGGGAGGGTTTGAGGGGAGCTGAAGGATGGGACTGGATGGTGTTCAGAGATAGATGGGAGGGTTTGAGGGGAGCTGAAGGATGGGACTGGATGGTGTTCAGAGATAGATGGGAGGGTTTGAGGGTAGCTGAAGGATGGGACTGGATGGTGTTCAGAGATAGATGGGAGGGTTTGAGGGGAGCTGAAGGATGGGACTGGATGGTGTTCAGAGATAGATGGGAGGGTTTGAGGGAGCTGAAGGATGGGACTGGATGGTGTTCAGAGATAGATGGGAGGGTTTGAGGGGAGCTGAAGGATGGGACTGGATGGTGTTCAGAGATAGATGGGAGGGTTTGAGGGGAGCTGAAGGATGGGACTGGATGGTGTTCAGAGATAGATGGGAGGGTTTGAGGGGAGCTGAAGGACGGGACTGGATGGTGTTCAGAGATAGATGGGAGGGGTTGAGGGTAGCTGAAGGATGGGACTGGATGGTGTTCAGAGATAGATGGGAGGGTTTGAGGGGAGCTGAAGGATGGGACTGGATGGTGTTCAGAGATAGATGGGAGGGTTTGAGGGGAGCTGAAGGACGGGACTGGATGGTGTTCAGAGATAGATGGGAGGGTTTGAGGGGAGCTGAAGGCTGGGACTGGATGGTGTTCAGAGATAGATGGGAGGGTTTGAGGGGAGCTGAAGGCTGGGACTGGATGGTGTTCAGAGATAGATGGGAGGGTTTGAGGGGAGCTGAAGGATGGGACTGGATGGTGTTCAGAGATAGATGGGAGGGGTTGAGGGGAGCTGAAGGATGGGGCTGGATGGTGTTCAGAGATAGATGGGAGGGTTTGAGGGGAGCTGAAGGATGGGACTGGATGGTGTTCAGAGATAGATGGGAGGGGTTGAGGGGAGGTGAAGGATGGGACTGGATGGTGTTCAGAGATAGATAGGAGGGTTTGAGGGGAGCTGAAGGATGGGACTGGATGGTGTTCAGAGATAGATGGGAGGGTTTGAGGGGAGCTGAAGGATGGGACTGGATGGTGTTCAGAGATAGATGGAAGAGGTTGAGTGGAGCTGAAGAATGGGACAAAAAACAAAAAAAAGATAACTAATGTAAAATATACTGTATCCATAAAATGTATACAGTATGTATAAGCTGTAAGTAGAAGTCTAAGTATTGTTCTCCATTAGTTTACTCCAATTAGGGGAGGGATGGTAGGGTTAGGGGTAAATAATAAAGGAAAACATATTGTTACATATATATAAGTAATTACAAAAATATATAAGGCAGATTGGAAATGATGCAGACAATTACATAGATGCAATAATAAAGCTGATCTACCCCTTCATTTTTTTTAAATAAATAGATGTAAAAAAAATGTAAATCCAAAGTTGCCCCCCTGCAAATAGTGTTATACTAACCTTCATATCTAAGTAAACTTGTAGTCATGGGATGACGTGTGTTACTCCCAATATGACTTGTTGGGAAAGCACACAGTTTATTAGGCTACAGATTAAATCAATTATGGTTACTGCATTGTTGCATTTAGAGCTTGCCAGAAAGGCATTTCACTGTACTTGTGCATGTGACATTAAAACTTGAAGATGACATAAACGATGATGAATTTCACAGGGTGGTGAAAGTGCAAGGTGATGAGCTTCATGCTCCTTTCCAATAAACATCGAGGGTCTTATTCAATTTTTCTAGTGAACATGATAAATTGATGCTTGGCTGCCATTTGACAAATGAAAAGAATCTCGCTCCTTTGTCCATAATAATCTAGGGTAGCCTAGTGGTTAGAGTGTTGCACTAGTAACCGGAAGGTTAACACATAACACAACATTTTTTTTTGTGAAAAAACAACAACATACTGTTGAAACCCATTTAACTTGTGTTTTTTAATCGGTACATGGGAATTTAACTCAACATTTACTTGTATGTGTAGGCCCACTATGTCACCACGCACATAATTTTATCGGCAACAAGTCCATTTTATGGAAACACATCTGTGGTGGGGAAATGCACATGTTTTTATGCGGATTTTAGAATATTCGCACGAAAATGTGTTGCAAATTGGATAGAAACGTAGCTCGTGGGCTACAGTGCAACTTGAGGTTTCCATCCACTGTGTGACTGATTTCCATGTTAATATTTTTAAATGTGCATAAAATAATATGCACATTTTCCCACAAGAGATGTGTTTTCATAAAACGGATTTATTGCGGGATAAAAGTATGTGCGTGATGACGTAGTGGACATTAAAATCATGTTTGCATTAAATCCCCACGTACAGAATAAAACATACAAGTTAAATGGGTTTCCATCACATTTCAACTTTACTGATGGTTAGTCACAAAAACTGTTGCGTGATAAAGCCAATGTGCCCACTCTGGATTTAACGTGCGCTCTAGACAACTACTCAACAGTTTGCAGATACAGTGCTGGTAAACTACCTACATTATGAGATTAGTATGTATAAGAGGGATAATATTTGTATTTATCAAAGGCAGCCATATTAATCATCATGTCACCAGAATATGACCCTCAATATCTATTGGAAAGGAGCATCAAGCACATCACTTTCACTTTCCTTACTATAGCTGTGACGGAAACAGGAAGTTTTGGCACAATTTTATGAATGCCAACAGATAATTTGTTCGTTTGACTTCGTGGGATCTTTTTGTGTCAGTAACATTAATTATGCGAGAAATTGGGGTGGAAACGCTTTTATGGGCAAATATTGATATAATAACCATAATATCTAATTAAACTTGGAGTCAAATGATGACATGTGTGGTCTTTCCACTATTACATGTTGGGGAAGCATGCCGTTTATTATGCAACAGATGAAATAATTTATGATGAATTTCACAGGCTGGTGAAAGTGCATGGTGATCTTGATGCTCCTTTCCAATAAATATTTAGGGTCTTATTCTGGTGACATGATGATTGATGCTTGACTGCCATTTGACAGATATAAATATTCTTGCTCTTATCCATAATAATCTCATCATGTACTGTAAGACTAGCCACACAGTCTACCTGCACTGTATCTGCGAGCTGTTGGCTGGAACACACATGGCAAGACCAAAGAGGCACATTTGCTATTTAATATAACAGTTTTTGTGACAAAATATCAGTAGAGTTGAAAATGTGATGGAAACGCATGGAACTTTAAAATGCTATTTGGTACATGAAAACTTAAGCAGAGAAAGTACATTTTGTGTGCACTGTTATTGCGTACTGATTTTAAAAAATCCACAACAAGTCAGTTTTCTTGAATTCAAATATTTTCATGAAAATCTGTTGACAATTGAATATAAACATAGCTATTTATGCTATAAATAAACACATTTTCCTCGATTTGTATTAGGCTAATTATCAACTCATTTTCGAGAAGGCATAAAATGTCTTCTGTTCATTCTTAAGGTGATGTAAAATGCCTTACCATCCCCAAAACAATCAACATGAATACTCGATCTCTAATTCATTTGGATCTTACTGATGTGGAAATGTTAATGCGTGATTGATTATGTTAGGATAAACAATTATCAATATGAATAGGCTATCTGATGTTGTTTTAAAACTATTTCCCTAAAATGTATTTTTGGTTAAACCATTTAAAATTCGTTTTAATAGACCTATATCTTCTTTCACATCAGAAGTTCGAAAATAACTTGGGGGAAACTGAGCGCATTCTTGAAAATGTAAAATGTCAACAATGCTTCAACATTGATTTTAAAACAATTGGATGTTAATTAGGCCTGGCTATTTCTTTTAGAGTGACAACAATTGATTAAATCGGACGTGGCATTTGTAAAATCGTGCAAAATTCCAAAAAAGCACAACTCTCAAAAAATCACACAGTATCCAAATAACATCTCATGTTTGTTCCAATGATATAATATCAGTAGTCCGTGACTGTTACCTGTTACCACTGTATCAAACTCTTTCGATAAATTCATTTTTCAGGGCGCAAACACCACCAGATCTATTTGAGATCAGTCGATTTCAGCCGGTTTAATATTCATTAACTTTATCCTGAATCCTTCAGAAGGCCGCGCGATGAAAAAGAGATTTCGGGCTGCTATTTGTCCGCGCGAGGCCCAGGGTGCCCTTTTGATCATTTCAGTCTCTCCTCGGTGTGCTCCTTCTGATTGGTCGAGGGAGTAAGAAGGGGAACATCTTTAATTAAGTAGATCATCTCTTGTTGGGATGAGAGTGGGTCAATTTCAGAGCCCCCCTCGAGTGAGTCCCGCATAAGAACCTTGGCATATACAGCCAGTGGAGTTGTGTATATATGTAGGGTTGGTAGCCTCTCGCTATATCCCCTCTTCTCCTTTAGAGAGCTGCTGAATGTGCATACCATCTCTATCCTCTCTCGTCTCTTCTGGCAGGATGTTCATGCATTTGGAGGTCTTTTACTGTATCTTAATGTTAATGTCTCACATGACAACGTCTTGCTGCAGCTGGTGAGTTTGAACCATTTTGGATTCTTTGTGATTGCCTCAATGATTTGATGCAATGTATGTGATAGGAAGGTCGTTCATGAAATATTGGTACATAAGGCCTATTGGAATATATAAATAATTCCATGATTTATATGTTGAAATGTTTTTCTATTTACTGATCAAATTAAAAAGTTAGTTTCTGTTCAGTTCTTTTTACCTTCCAAAATTGTTTACCAAATTACATCGTTTGGCGCACGACTGGGAAACAGTTGGGCTTCTTGATTTTCCTTTATGAGAATGTAGGCATGGACAATTATTACATTATTATAATTAAATATTTTCCTAAAATTATTGTTTGTTGCAGGGTTATTACTCATGAATATACTTTCATCCCACTGTATTTTATTGAGTTTTTGTGTATGTGACCAGTAACAATGTATTTTGTCAGTATAAATTAATACTTTTATCATAATTAGCTTAGGGCTTTATTTGAAGTATTTTTGATATAACATCCCCAAGAAATGTCACTTTACCAGCATGGTTATTGACCAGCAGGCGGGGGGATTCATTCATATGGGAGACAATGATTTAGATTGATGATGGTTTAGTACCATGTTATTACATTTTTATTAAAGATAGTTATCTAATGAGGGAGCAAAGAAATCCCTCCCTTTACTGAAGGACACTGAATTTTTGAGAGTATGATAATAACTGCTTCAGTACCATGTTATTTAATATAGCCAATGATGCTATCGTGCCATGTTATTAAATGTTATTAAAGATAACTAATGAGAGACTTAAGTGAGGGAGCTGTGGAATTCCTGCCCTGGCTGAAGGACAACTCTTAATTCCCAGAGTTAATAAGCTGTCTCCTCTTCCAGGTCAGTGAATAATTTCCTTATGACTGGACCTAAGGTAAGCCAACATTCTTTTGATCTTCTGGCCAGATCCCTCTTTCCCTATCCCAAAAAAGAGAGCAAAGACCACCCCTGTAAGGATCTCCTATTGCTGTCTGCGTATGTTACTCTCTTTCCCCTCTGTTAGACTGCATTTCTCCAGAATGAGATTGTCATGGTTACATATAAATATAAATATGTCCTTTCATCATTGATTTGTTGTAACAACAGCAAGGGTAGGCCTTATCAGTGTTATTGTGACCTTTTGGGTTCCTATCTACGGCTCTTGACTCCATTAAGGCTGAGAAGCTTTGAATGTCCATGGGCTGAGATAGTAGAGGCATGGAGAGTTATTTGTTCAGTGTGTATAGAGGCAACCTGGTCTTAGAGCTATTCTTATTATTCTATATGTAAATCAGAGATTCTCCTTTAGTATGATATGCTACATTTTGTATGGTATGTATCCATTTGTATACAATTTGTATACAATTCATATTATATATGTTATGAATTTGCAAAACATAGAATATGTTGCGAATTTGCAAAGCCTATGATATGTTACGAGTTCTAGCTAGGTGGCTAGGTGGCTAACGTTAGCTAGGCTAGGGGTTAGGGTTAGGGGTTAAGGTTAAGGTTAGTGTTAAGTTTAGAAGTTAGGTCAACGCGTTAGGGTTAGGGTTAAGGTTAGGGTTATGGGAAGGGGAAGGGTTAGCTAACATGATAAGTAGATGCAAAGTAGCTAAAAACTAGTAAGTAGTTGAAAAGTTGTTAATTACCTAAAATACTAAAGTTGTCCATGATGACATTCGAACTCACAACCTTTGGTTGCTAGACGTTTGCATTATATGCCCGACCAACCACCCTACTTTCATTTTTTCCTTAAGTAACCATCTGTCTTATGTAACCACACCAAATGTAACATATCATACTAATTTGAGTGTCCCAGGCTCTATCAACTCAGGGACCTATAGATCTAGGCTAGGCAGTAGGATTCCCTGGGTTGGTAGATCTAGACTAGAGGCAGTAGGATTCCCTGGGTTGATAGATCTAGACTAGAGGCAGTAGGATTCCCTGGGTTGATAGATCTAGACTAGAGGCAGTAGGATTCCCTGGGTTGATAGATCTAGACTAGAGGCAGTAGGATTCCCTGGGTTGATAGATCTAGACTAGACTAGAGGAGGAGAGGCATTAGATAATGTGTGTTGCGTGTGAATAAACTACAGGCAGTAGTGGCAGGGAAGGCAGTGCTGTCCTGTGCAGTACTATGGTGTGGTGGGTGGTCATCATTAGCCCACCAGACCCCAGTGAGAAGCAGAGAGGTGGTGGCTCAGTCTCTGCACAGGCCACTTGAGACATATCATTCACACAGTCTCAACAAGGACCAGAGAGCTAGGCGAACAAGCCAAGTGGACATAGTGATCTTGTAAAGAATAGGGCTTGGGATTCCAACTCATTCAGGGGTTGTGAAACAGGTTAAAAAAGTTGAATTAATATTGTATTAAGACTTTTCCCACCGTTGTTAAAAACAAAAAAAAATTTGTATACACTACGACTTTTAGGGTTATGGAAGTAAATGTCCCTAGAATGTGTTGCTTCCCATGGTCATGATTGAACGTATTCAGTTTTAAGTGACCTGATGATATACTCTGTGTTCCTCAAGGTGTACCTGATTTACTCCAGCAGTGTAGCAGCCGGGGCTCAGAGCGGCATCCAGGAGTGTAAGTATCAGTTTGCCTGGGACCGATGGAACTGCCCTGAAAGAGCCCTGCAGCTGTCCACACACAGAAGCCTCCGCAGCGGTAAGAGCCAGTGAATATAGTGTACTATTTTTGACCAGAAGATATGTAGGACACTACATGGTCAAAAGTAATGTAGTACTGTATATGCTGACTCATTTGATCTGCCCTTTAATAACAGACCGGTTTAAGTCACAGATAAGCCCATCCAGATCACAGAGGAAGGATGGCATTTGTTTGTTTAGTCATGAGATTCATCAGTCAAAAGGATCATTACAGCAACCCAACAGCCGCCATGGTCGCCTCGCCCAAATCAACAGCAAGCCCCACGGTCGCCCTGACTAAAACAACAGCAACCCCATAGTCACCCTGGCTAAAACAACAGCAACCCCACGGTCACCCTGGCTAAAACTATGCTACAAATCCAATTCACAACATCCTACTGAGCCACCCATCGACAGGACACTGCTCAGGGGCCTTGCGAAAATATGGCACGCCAATGGCAATTAGAGCCAATGTGTTAATTACCAGGAGAGATAGGAGATAAAGGATACTGTGGAGTGAGAGGTGTTGAAATAGAAGCCCCACTCTGAAGATAATGACTAGAGGAGAGAATGACCTCTTCAAGAGAAGGTATTCCTGAGTGAATTTAAATGTCTCTCTCACACACAGCGAACAGAGAGACAGCGTTTGTCCTTGCCATCAGTTCAGTAATCATTACTATTATAATGTCATATAATGTTATATATAATATTTGTTTTTTGTCCACAGCAAACCGAGAGACAGCGTTTGTCCTTGCCATCAGTTCAGTAATCATTGCTACTAAATCAAATAGCATTTACATAACAGTAACGAGGCTATATACAGTGGGTACCGAGTCAATGTGCGGGGGTACAGGTTAGTCGAGGTCATTTGTAAAGTGACTATCATATAATATTATATCATATTATATAAAATATATGTTTCTTTCCCACAGCGAACAGGGAGACAGCGTTTGTCCATGCCATCAGTTCAGCAGGGGTCATGTACACTCTGACGAGGAACTGCAGTCTGGGGGACTTTGACAACTGTGGCTGTGATGACACCAGGAACGGACAGCTGGGTAAGAGAAGATTTAAAAATCCACACACAGATCATTACAAGACATGCATAGATGAAACAGCTGTGTACACATTGTGTTGTATTCACACTGTGTTGTATTCACACTGTGCTTTATTCAAGCTGTGTTGTATTCACACTGTGTTGTATTCATGTAATGTGATTCGGTTGTAGGCAAAACAACAAAACCGGTATTTTTTCAAGTACCTTGGAAATAATACCCTTCCACATTTTTTCATCACAAATGGTGAGCCATCCTCTCATACAGACAAATTGATGTCTCCTGCTTGTGTCCCCAGGGGGTACAGGCTGGCAGTGGGGCGGCTGCAGTGACAACGTGGGGTTCGGTGAGGCCATCTCCAAGCAGTTTGTTGACACGCTGGAGACAGGCCAGGACGCACGGGCCGCCATGAACCTCCACAACAACGAGGCTGGACGCAAGGTACAGTATTCAGTTAACTTTACTTTTAATTTACACCTTGGTGATAGAAGGGGTAAGCTATCCTTCAATACCATACAATCTAAAAAACTTTGATGATATAGTGAAATATTATCATGATTCCAGATTGATTTAGAGCTTGGTTTTCTGGTTGTTCTGAAAACCCAGATCATGTTGAGATTGAATCAGTGCAATTGCCATAGGAGGGAGCTCTTGTAGTTCAAGGTGAAGGGTCAGATATTTGAGTTTCCCACTCAACCCCCAACTGACCGACTGCTCAATGTAAAGTACCTTTAGAATAATTTCTTTCTTTTTCAGTCTGCTCATTGAGTATTACAGCATACAGCAAGCGTACCACCCAAGCATCCCTTTCACGTCCCCATAAGTGAGGTGCCACTTGTCCTCCAATAACCACAGCGTGTTCGTTGTACCACAAGGGCCTGTTCCCCAGTCAATGAATGTCCTTTATTATGACAAGTCTTAAGTTTCAGAATCTCAGGATCACTGGTGCTAGTTCTTAATTAGAGTATCCCATGCTGCCACACACTGCAGACCAGGGCCAGTATTTTGCCTGCCCGCTTTCTTTAAGTCGTTTTTGGTTTTATTCTTGCAATAAGCATCCAACATTTATTCTGTTGGTCTTTGTGTGGCCCCTAAGGAGTCCTTAGTCAGGGACGGAGGACCACAAGCGAGAGGCTGTAGTCTTTGTTTACATCACCTAGGAGCCCTCCTGTTGGGGCCTCGTTGCCCCTCCGAGCCCCACGGCACCTGGAGCATCATTGTAACAAAAACAAATTCACCCTTTTTTAATTTTGCCACTCAATAGACTCTCCGTAGACTCTTCATTGGGTGTACTCATGGCAGAAAACATGTTGACAATGGCCTTGCCTAATAAATACTCCTCTCATTCCAGGAGGGACACAGTCAGTGTCTCAATGTGAAACTTTGATTCGGCACTCACCTCGCGAGAAAGCTCTTCCCCTTCCCCCACATCTGGGTCGGGTTAAAGTCAGGAAATATTGAGGGGGACCACAAAAACTCCAGCATGAACCTTGAACCTATCCTTTTTCCCTTAGTAAATTCATCCTCTTTTTGTCAAATGGGAAGGCTTGAGTGTGCAGTGGGTTCATCTGACAACACATCAATCAAGAGCCAATAGTCTTCACATTACACAACTGATTCTTTAAAACAAATTCATACTCAGCCACACATATACACAACTGATTTCCTGAGACCAAATCAGACAATGAACATCTCATCGGTATGTTGCTACGTCCCGATCTTAAAAAGAAGTCTGAGTAATTATACATTTTTCTACACTCCTGTTTCACCTGGTATTTGCCTGGTATTTACATAATAATTATATGGCAACAACAGGTTCTGTCTGGAGTTTACACAATATTGACTTAATTTCCGTAATCTTCATGTTATTATTATGTAATTACCATTTTTCCAGGTGAATTACAGACAGTAGAAAAGCTTAACCAAAGAATCTCTCGCTCCCTCCCTCTCCCCCCCGCTGTCCTTCCTTCCTTCCTTCCCTTCCTTCCTTCCTTCCTTCCTTCCTTCCTTCCTTCCTTCCTTCCTTCCTTCCTTCCTTCCTTCCTTCCTTCCTTCCTTCCTTCCTCAACCCCTCCCTCCACTCCTTCCCTTTCCTCTCCTTCCCAGGCAGTGAAAGGGACTATGCAGAAGACGTGTAAGTGCCATGGCGTCTCTGGGTCCTGCACCACACAGACCTGCTGGTTACAGCTCCCAGATTTCAGGGAGGTGGGAAACTATCTGAAGGAGAAGTACCACCGAGCACTGAAGGTACAGTATATATTGTTTATATTAAACAATATTGTTTATAAGCACTCTAAAGACTCTTCACATAAAATTCATTCTCTCATTCATTAATTTTTTCTTTAATTCAAGGTGGACCTGCTCCGGGGGGCCGGGAACAGTGCAGCCAGTCGAGGTGCCATTTCCGAGACCTTCAGCTCCATCTCTCGTAAAGAACTGGTCCACTTAGAGGACTCCCCAGACTACTGCCTGGAGAACCGTACCCTGGAACTGCCCGGCACAGAGGGCAGAGAGTGCCTGAAGAAGGGCAAGAGCCTAAATAAGTGGGAGAAGCGTAGCTGCAAGAGGCTGTGCGGGGAGTGTGGTTTAGCCGTGGAGGAGAGGAAGGCGGAGTTGGTGTCGAGTTGCAATTGCAAGTTCCACTGGTGCTGCGCGGTAAAGTGCGAGCAGTGCCGCAAGACAGTGACCAAGTACTTCTGCGTGAAGAATGGAGGGCAGAGGGGGAAGAACGAGAGCGCCGGCAGCCGTAGGAAGAACCTGAGGCTGAGGAAGAAGCACTGAGCGGCATCCATCTTCCTCACCATCATCATCATCACTGCCACACTCCATGTCTTCTCACAAGCTGATTTTCACAGACCTCTGTGCACCAAAGCTGTGCCCCTCTCAAACATTTCTACAACACACTTTCTGCTTTTGTTCTAAAGACATCATTGAAAATGTATTTATTGAATAAGACTAGTATTGTTATTATCCTAATCAAACGTTTAATAGTTGGGGAGAAAATGTGTAAAAAAAACATGTTGATGAAACTACATGATAGAGAAAGGAGGGTAACTATTACTTGTCTAGAACTGATGGTATATATATATTTAACAGTATATATTTTAAAAACTTTTTCCCCTTATATATAAGTCATTGGGCATTTAAAGCATGTTACAATACGGCCGCTCTGAATAATCTCCTTCATATTTGATAGCTTGAACAACTCTTCCTAAATGGTCAGTCCATGGCATACCTCAACAACATTTTATTTATTGTCATATGTACCACCAATGAGCTATGCCATTTCTGATTGGTCAGTTTATCAGACATTCATTCCTGTCATGATGACAACTCCAGCCCAAGCTCTCGCTACGCGTGGCAGTGCCCCCAGCCCTGACCAGCCCTGACCAGCCCTCTCCAACCCTGACCAGCCCTCCCCTCCCCTCACCTCCCTTCCCTTCCCAGCCCTGCCTTAAGGATGTATTTAATTGTAAATAAAATGAAGCACTTTTTCTGTATATTATTAATTTATTGCACATGTTTTTCCCAAGTTGTTGTTTTATTGTTGATATTTTCTTTAAAACTTTTGTTATTAAAAAAGTATAATCTAAAATCCCCTATTATATTAATTAATTGAGCATGCATCACCCATTTCACATCGATTAATTTCAGAAGTATTGAATTAATTTCAGAAGTGTTGAATTAATTTCAGAAGTGTTTAAATAAAATGCATGATTATTTCTTATATAACATATAAATAAATATAAATAAATATAATTAACTTATAAATCACCAATGTTCAGCAGTGGTAGGCTACAACACAACCTGTGTCTTGTTACATTGTTCACTTGGGGATCTGATAACCCTCTGGGACAAATGAACAACAACAGAAAACTTTTCATGATACTCTTCCTTCACGCCTTTCTCAATTACGCCTTGACAAATATCTCCTCTTTATTTCTGCCCCTCGTCCATGTAATCCTCAAGAAGCCTCTCCTAATGCTCAGAACTTTCTTTACAGTTTAATAGTAGTTTCATTAACTTTGTCCAGACAGAGTGCATGGTGGGGTGGAATCATGAAGAAGCCAGACAAGTTGCCCTTAAAAATCCTTAAAATCACCTACCCCGCCTCTAATTTTGTATGCTAATCTCCTTTTTACTCTACCCCTCCTGAGGAGTGAGTGGCGAGTTCGGACAAAAACTGTTAGGAAAACTTGGTGGAGTTGCCTTCCTTTGCCGAGAACTCGCCAGTGGCTTCCTGCTGGCTGTTTCATTCCTGGGCCCCCTCAGCCTCCACGGTTCACCTACCTTTCTCTACTCTAGGGCCTGCCTTTGCTTGATTTAACAATGAGTGTCGAGCTAATCAGCCCTCTCGGAAATGCCCCACTGCCGAGCCACTTAATCCCCTCTCCTCTTCCACTGGCTCAATGGACGCCGCCTTCAAAAGGGCTTTGGGAAAAGGTTTTGCACGGATTCACACTGTTCCCTCAATACAAGTTAGTTCAAGTATTGTGCCCACAACAAGTGGGTTTGATAAACAAATGCTTGCTAGGGTGGATACCCACCCACCACTCCACCTGTGGTAGCCTAAAGAGGGTGCCGGGGCTGGGGGAAGACAACCCGACAGAGCTCTCCAGATGAGATGGGACCTGAAAGAGGAGATTAGGAGCCCCTATTGAGAGTAGGGGCAGTTAATTTCGGCACCCTCGTCTTTCTGTCCAATAAAGTGTCAAGGAAACACCTTGTTGACATATTTTTTACAAAATAATGATCAGAAACTCAGAGACAGAACACACCCCTCATTAAATGAGCCCTGTTGGCTGGATGGAGCTAGGGGGTGGCATTCCCAGCGGAGCAATTCTCTGTAATCACTAATCTGTGCAAGTCTCCCATTGACATCAATACATGAAGGTAGTATTGGCCCTCGAAAGAGTCACCATAAATGTTATGCTGAAATGAAAACCCCACACAGCAGCTGACCCAACCGAACACTTTGAGTTGCTTAACACCCAGACCGTCAGACACTCCTATGACACCATCTACCCCGGTCAGTCAGAAGCGATTGCGCTCGGGGGGGGGGGGGGGGATGAAAGAGAAGTGATTTAAAACAGTGGACTAATCCCGTTCTGTTGGGGCAACAAAGGCGAATCTGTTAGAAGATAATACCATGCTTAATAATTGAACCTGGGGAGCCTTTCGTTTAGATCCTCCTGGTCTTCAGTTTCACACACACACACACACACACACACACACACACACACACACACACACACACACACACACACACACACACACACACACACACACACACACACACACACACACACACACACACACACACACACACACACACACACACACACACACACACACAGAAGCACACAGAAGCACGCATGCACATACACACACAGACACATGCACTCACACAGCTGAGCCAGGAGATGTAAGTTTAGTCAATCATACAGTTATTAAGACTCTGGCTACTTCTGGTCTAGGAGCACCTCAGGGTCCTAAAGCCTAAAGCTGTACATAGCACTGCTGTCACACCCTGACCATAGAGAGCTGTTTATTCTCTATGTTGGTTGGGGCGTGATAGTGACTAGGGTAGGGTGTTTAATGATTTACGTTGGCTTGGTATGGTTCCCAAGCAGAGACAGCTGTTTATTGTTGTCTCTGATTGGGGATCATATTTAGGCAGCCATTTCCTCATTGTGCTTTGTGGGATCTTGACTATGGATAGTTACCTGTTACCACTATTATTTAGCTTCACATTTTGTTTGGTATTTTGTTGTTTTTGTTCTACCACGCTGTACCTTGGTCCACTCATTATGACGAATGTGACAACTGCACTGGCTGACCCTCTCAACTTTGCCTCACACTGCACCTAATCACCCAATCACACGCTCAACATCGTCAGTCTACTAATCACCGGTCCTGGCAACCCCCATAACACATACATGTCAACCCTCATTACTCACACCTGTCAACCCCCATTACTCACACCTGTCAACCCCCATTACTCACACCTGTCAACCCCCATTATGCACACCTGTCAACCCCCATTACTCACACCTGTCAACCCCCATTATGCACACCTGTCAACCCCCATTACTCACACCTGTCAATCCCCATTACTCACACCTGTCAACCTCCATTACTCACACCTGTCAACCCCATTACTCACACCTGTCAACCCCCATTACTCACACCTGTCAACCCCCATTATGCACACCTGTCAACCCCCATTACTCAAACCTGTCAACCCCCATTACACACACCTGTCAACCCCCATTATGCACACCTGTCAACCCCCATTACACACACCTGTCAACCCCCATTACTCACACCTGTCAACCTCCATTACACACACCTGTCAACCCCCATTACTCACACCTGTCAACCCCCATTACTCACACCTGTCAACCCCCATTATGCACACCTGTCAACCCCCATTACTCAAACCTGTCAACCCCCATTACACACACCTGTCAACCCCCATTATGCACACCTGTCAACCCCCATTACACACACCTGTCAACCTCCATTATGCACACCTGTCAACCCCCATTACTCACACTTGTCAACCCCCATTACGCACACCTGTCAACCCCCATTACACATACCTGTCAAACCCCATCATGAGGCACACCTGGACTCCATCACTACCCTGATTACTGCCCCTTTATCTAGCACATTCTAGCATCACTCTTCAGGCAGTATTGGTTCAGTTTTCATGTCCAGAAGCTTCTCTTGTTTTGTAACTGATGATGTTCATTATTATTAAACTCATCATCTGCACCTGCTTCCTGACTTCCTGCGTCTACGTTACAATCACATTGATGTCTAGAAGAAATACTGTGTGAAGAAATGAAGGAACTTTACGTCAAGCAACGTACAGGTAACTGCCAAAAATAATGGAAACACTTGAGTAAATGAGGGATAAAAGTGTATTGAAAGCAGGTGCTTCCACGCTGGTGTGGTTCCTGATGTCATGTTTGTCATTTATTATCATGTCTTGTCCCTGTGCTCCCCATTCTATTCGTTTCCCTCTGCTGGTCTTATTAGGTTCTTTCCCTCTTTCTATCCCTCTCTCTCCCCCTCCCTCTCTCACTCTCTCGCTCTCTCTTCTCTCTATCGTTCCGTTCCTGCTCCCAGCTGTTCCTATTCCCCTAATCATCATTTAGTCTTCCCACACCTGTTCCCGATCCTTTCCCCTGATTAGAGTCCCTATTTCTTCCTTTGTGTTCCGTTCCTGTCCTGTCGGTTCCTTGTTTAGAATTCACCGTGCTGTGATTGTGTATCGCCCTGTCCTGTCGTGTTTTTGCCTTCATCAGATGCTGCGTGTGAGCAGGTGTCTCTGTCAGCTACGGCCTACGCCTACATGAAGCGACCTGCAGTCTGTGGCCGCTTCTCCTGTTATTCCCCTCTACAGACTAGAGGATTTCTGTTATTCCCTGTTTGGACATTTCCTGTTAAGGATTCAGGATTTGTCGTTTTCTGTTTGGACTTGAATAAACTCTGTTTCTGTTAAGTCGCTTTTGGGTCCTCTTTCACCTGCATGACAGAAGGAACCGACCAAGGAATGGACCCACGACTTCAGACGCTCGTTACACTGCCGTCAAGATCCAGCCATGCTCGGCAGACACGAGCAGGAATTGTCTGCTGCTCGCCATGCCGTGGAGAACAGGTTTCCGACCTCTCTGGACAGTTCCAGAGTCACGTCTCGTGCCACCTGTTACTTCCTGGCCTGCCAGCCTCCAGAACCTAGGGTTAATAACCCACCTTGCTACTCCGGGCAGCCCACTGAGTGCCGCTCCTTTCTCACGCAGTGTGAGATTGTGTTCTCTCTCCAACCCAACACATACTCTAGAGAGAGAGCTCGGGTTGCTTACGTCATTTCACTCCTTACTGGCCGGGCTCGAGAATGGGGCACAGCTATCTGGGAGGCAAGGGCTGATTGCTCTAACAAGTTCCAGAACTTTAAAAGGAGATGATTCGGGTTTTTGACCGTTCAGTTTTTGGTAGGGAGGCTTCTAGGGCCCTGGCTTCCTTATGCCAAGGTGAACGGTCCATAACGGATTATTCTATTGAGTTTGCACTCTTGCTGCCTCTAGTGAACAGCCGGCGCTGCTGCTCGTTTTCTGGAGGGACTCCACGCAGTGGTTAAGGATGAGATTCTCTCCCGGGAGGTTCCTTCAGATGTGGACTCTTTGATTGCTCTCGCCATCCGCATCGGGTAGATCTTCGTCACCGGGCTCGTGGAAGAGAGCTCGCATCAACGGTGTTTCCCTGCTCCGCATCGCAACCATCTCCCTCCTCTGGCTTTGAGACTGAGCCCATGCAGCTGGGAGGGATTCGCATCTCGACTAAGGAGAGGGAACGGAGGATCACCAACCGCCTGTGCCTCTATTGCGGAGTTGCTGGACATTTTGTTAATTCATGTCCAGTAAGAGGCCAGAGCCCATCAGTAAGCGGAGGGCTACTGGTGAGCGCTACTACTCAAGTCTCTCCATCAAAATCCTGTACTACTTTGTCGGTCCATCTACGCTGGACCGGTTCGGGTGCTACAAAGTGCCTTGATAGACTCTGGGGCTGAGGGTTGTTTCATGGACGAAGCATGGGTTCGAAACATGACATTCCTTTGACGCCCATGTTCGCCTTAATCTTCCCAGTATCAGATTTGAGACACTACCTTTAACCCTCACAGTATCTGGTAACCACAGTGAGACTATTTCTTTTTTGATTTTCCGTTCACCGTTTACACCTGTTGTTTTGGGTCATCCCTGGCTAGTATGTCATAATCCTTCTATTAATTGGTCTAGTAATTCTATCCTATCCTGGAACGTTTCTTGTCATGTGAAGTGTTTAATGTCTGCCATCCCTCCCGTTTCTTCTGTCCCTACTTCTCAGGAGGAACCTGGCGATTTGACAGGAGTGCCGGAGGAATATCATGATCTGCGCACGGTCTTCAGTCGGTCCCGAGCCAACTCCCTTCCTCCTCACCGGTCGTATGATTGTAGTATTGATCTCCTTCCGGGGACCACTCCTCCTCGAGGTAGACTATACTCTTCGGCTCCCGAACGTAAGGCTCTCGAGGATTATTTGTCTGTGTCTCTTGACGCCGGTACCATAGTGCCTTCTTCTTCTCCGGCCGGGGCGGGGTTCTTTTTGTTAAGAAGAAGGACGGTACTCTGCGCCCCTGCGTGGATTATCGAGGGCTGAATGACATAACGGTTAAGAATCGTTATCCGCTTCCCCTTATGTCATCAGCCTTCGAGATTCTGCAGGGAGCCAGGTGCTTTACTAAGTTGGACCTTCGTAACGCTTACCATCTCGTGCGCATCAGAGAGGGGACGAGTGGAAAACGGCGTTTAACACTCCGTTAGGGCATTTTGAGTACCGGGTTCTGCCGTTCGGTCTCGCCAATGCGCCAGCTGTTTTCAGGCATTAGTTAATGATGTTCTGAGAGACATGCTGAACATCTTTGTTTTTGTCTATCTTGACGATATCCTGATTTTTCTCCGTCATCGAGATTCATGACGTTCGACGTGTTCTACAGCGCCTTTTAGAGAATTGTCTCTACGTAAAGGCTGAGAAGTGCTCTTTTCATGTCTCCTCCGTTACTTTTCTCGGTTCCGTTATTTCCGCTGAAGGCATTCAGATGGATTCCGCTAAGACCCAAGCTGTCAGTGATTGGCCCGTTCAAGGTCACGTGTCGAGTTGCAGCGCTTTTTAGGTTTCGCTAATTTCCATCGGCGTTTCATTCGTAATTTCGGTCAAGTTGCTGCCCCTCTCACAGCTCTTACTTCTGTCAAGACGTGTTTTAAGTGGTCGGTTCCGCCCAGGGAGCTTTTGATCTTCTAAAAGAACGTTTTACGTCCGCTCCTATCCTCGTTACTCCTGACGTCACTAGACAATTCATTGTCGAGGTTGGCGCTTCAGAGGTAGGCGTGGGAGCCATTCTATCCCAGCGCTTCCAGTCTGACGATAAGGTTCATCCTTGCGCTTATTTTTCTCATCGCCTGTCGCCATCTGAGCGCAACTATGATGTGGGTAACCGTGAACTGCTCGCCATCCGCTTAGCCCTAGGCGAATGGCGACAGTGGTTGGAGGGGGCGACCGTTCCTTTTGTCGTTTGGACAGACCATAAGAACCTTGAGTACATCCGTTCTGCCAAACGACTTAATGCCCGTCAAGCTCGTTGGGCGTTGTTTTCGCTCGTTTCGAGTTTGTGATTTCTTACCGTCCGGGTAGCAAGAACACCAAGCCTGATGCCTTATCCCGTCTGTTTAGTTCTTCTGTGGCTTCTACTGATCCCGAGGGGATTCTTCCTTATGGGCGTGTTGTCGGGTTAACAGTCTGGGGAATTGAAAGACAGGTTAAGCAAGCACTCACGCACACTGCGTCGCCGCGCTTGTCCTAGTAACCTCCTTTTCGTTCCTGTTTCCACTCGTCTGGCTGTTCTTCAGTGGGCTCACTCTGCCAAGTTAGCTGGTCATCCCGGTGTTCGAGGCACTCTTGCGTCTATTCGCCAGCGCTTTTGGTGGCCGACTCAGGAGCGTGACACGCGCCGTTTCGTGGCTGCTTGTTCGGACTGCGCGCAGACTAAGTCGGGTAACTCTCCTCCTGCCGGTCGTCTCAGACCGCTCCCCATTCCTTCTCGACCATGGTCTCACATCGCCTTAGACTTCATTACCGGTCTGCCTTTGTCTGCGGGGAAGACTGTGAGCCGCCAATAAACGCAGGATTAAGAGTCCAAGGTATTGTTGCGGCCAGAGAGTGTGGCTTTCCACTCGCAACCTTCCTCTTTGACAGCTTCTCGTAAGTTGACTCCGCGGTTCATTGGTCCGTTCCGTGTCTCCCAGGTCGTCAATCCTGTCGCTGTGCGACTGCTTCTTCCGCGACATCTTCGTCGCGTCCATCCTGTCTTCCATGTCTCCTGTGTTAAGCCCTTTCTTCGCACCCCGTTCGTCTTCCCTCCCCCTCCCGTCCTTGTCGAGAGCGCACCTATTTACAAGGTACATAAGATCATGGACATGCGTTCTCGGGGACGGGGTCACCAATACTTAGTGGATTGGGAGGGTTACGGTCCTGAGGAGAGGAGTTGGGTTCCGTCTCGGGACGTGCTGGACCGTTCACTCATCGATGATTTCCTCCGTTGCCGCCAGGATTCCTCCTCGAGTGCGCCAGGAGGCGCTCGGTGAGTGGGGGGTACTGTCATGTTTGTCATTTATTATCATGTCTTGTCCCTGTGCTCCCCATTCTATTCGTTTCCCTCTGCTGGTCTTATTAGGTTCTTTCCCTCTTTCTATCCCTCTCTCTCCCCCTCCCTCTCTCACTCTCTCGCTCTCTCTTCTCTCTATCGTTCCGTTCCTGCTGCTCCCAGCTGTTCCTATTCCCCTAATCATCATTTAGTCTTCCCACACCTGTTCCCGATCCTTTCCCCTGATTAGAGTCCCTATTTCTTCCTTTGTGTTCCGTTCCTGTCCTGTCGGTTCCTTGTTTAGAATTCACCGTGCTGTGATTGTGTATCGCCCTGTCCTGTCGTGTTTTTGCCTTCATCAGATGCTGCGTGTGAGCAGGTGTCTCTGTCAGCTACGGCCTACGCCTACCCGAAGCGACCTGCAGTCTGTGGCCGCTTCTCCTGTTATTCCCCTCTACAGACTAGAGGATTTCTGTTATTCCCTGTTTGGACATTTCCTGTTAAGGATTCAGGATTTGTCGTTTTCTGTTTGGACTTGAATAAACTCTGTTTCTGTTAAGTCGCTTTTGGGTCCTCTTTCACCTGCATGACACCTGAGTTAATTAAGCAATTTATTTTTTATTTCACCTTTATTTAACCAGGTAGGCTAGTTGAGAACAAGTTCTCATTTGCAACTGCGACCTGGCCAAGATAAAAGTATAGCAGTGTGAACAGACAACACAGAGTTACACATGGAATAAACAATTAACAAGTCAGTAACACAGTAGAAAAAAAAATGGGCAGTCTATATACAATGTGTGCAAAAGGCATGAGGAGGTAGGCGAATAATACAGTTTTGCAGATTAACACTGGAGTGATAAATGATCAGGTCATGTACAGGTAGAGATATTGGTGTGCAAAAGAGCAGAAAAATAAATAAATAAAAACAGTATAAAAAAAAGTATGGGAATGAGGTAGGTGAAAATGGGTGGGCTATTTTCCTATAGACTATGTACAGCTGCAGCGATCGGTTAGCTGCTCGGATAGCTGATGTTTGAAGTTGGTGAGGGAGATAAAAGTCTCCAACTTCAGCGATTTTTGCAATTCGTTCCAGTCACAGGCAGCAGAGTACTGGAACGAAAGGCGGCCAAATGATGTGTTGGCTTTAGGGATGATCAGTGAGATACACCTGCTGGAGCGCGTGCTACGGATGGGTGTTGCCATCGTGACCAGTGAACTGAGGTAAGGCGGAGCTTTACCTAGCATGGACTTGTAGATGACCTGGAGCCAGTGGGTCTGGCGACGAATATGTAGTGAGGGCCAGCCGACTAGAGCATACAAGTCGCAGTGGTGGGTGGTATAAGGTGCTTTAGTGACAAAACGGATGGCACTGTGATAGACTGCATCCAGTTTGCTGAGTAGAGTGTTGGAAGCCATTTTGTAGATGACATCGCCGAAGTCGAGGATCGGTAGGATAGTCAGTTTAACTAGGGTAAGCTTGGCAGCGTGAGTGAAGGAGGCTTTGTTGCGGAATAGAAAGCCGACTCTTGATTTGATTTTCGATTGGAGATGTTTGATGTGGGTCTGGAAGGAGAGTTTGCAGTCTAGCCAGACACCTAGGTACTTATAGATGTCCACATATTCAAGGTCGGAACCATCCAGGGTGGTGATGCTAGTCGGGCATGCGGGTGCAGGCAGCGATCGGTTGAAAAGCATGCATTTGGTTTTACTCGCATTTAAGAGCAGTTGGAGGCCACGGAAGGAGTGCTGTATGGCATTGAAGCTCGTTTGGAGGTTAGATAGCACAGTGTCCAATGACGGGCCGAAAGTATATAGAATGGTGTCGTCTGCGTAGAGGTGGATTAGGGAATCGCCCGCAGCAAGAGCAACATCATTGATATACACAGAGAAAAGAGTCGGCCCGAGAATTGAACCCTGTGGCACCCCCATAGAGACTGCCAGAGGACCGGACAGCATGCCCTCCGATTTGACACACTGAACTCTGTCTGCAAAGTAATTGGTGAACCAGGCAAGGCAGTCATCCGAAAAACCGAGGCTGTAGAGTCTGCCGATAAGAATATGTTGATTGACAGAGTCGAAAGCCTTGGCGAGGTCGATGAAGACGGCTGCACAGTACTGTCTTTTATCGATGGCGGTTATGATATCGTTTAGTACCTTGAGTGTGGCTGAGGTGCACCCGTGACCGGCTCGGAAACCAGATTGCACAGCGGAGAAGGTACGGTGGGATTCGAGATGGTCAGTGACCTGTTTGTTGACTTGGCTTTCGAAGACCTTAGATAGGCAGGGCAGGATGGATATAGGTCTGTAACAGTTTGGGTCCAGGGTGTCTCCCCCTTTGAAGAGGGGGATGACTGCGGCAGCTTTCCAATCCTTGGGGATCTCAGACGATATGAAAGAGAGGTTGAACAGGCTGGTAATAGGGGTTGCGACAATGGCGGCAGATAGTTTCAGAAATAGCGGGTCCAGATTGTCAAGCCCAGCTGATTTGTACGGGTCCAGGTTTTGCAGCTCTTTCAGAACATCTGCTATCTGGATTTGGGTAAAGGAGAACCTGGAGAGGCTTGGGTGAGGAGCTACGGGGGGCGGAGCTGTTGGCCGAGGTTGGAGTAGCCAGGCGGAAGGCATGGCCAGCCGTTGAGAAGTGTTTATTGAAGTTTTCGATAATCATGGATTTATCGGTGGAGACCGTGTTTCCTAGCCTCAGAGCAGTGGGCAGCTGAGAGGAGGTGCTCTTGTTCTCCATGGACTTCACAGTGTCCCAGAACTTTTTGGAGTTGGAGCTACAGGATGCAAACTTCTGCCTGAAGAAGCTGGCCTTAGCTTTCCTGACTGACTGCGTGTATTGGTTCCTGACTTCCCTGAACAGTTGCATATCACGGGGGCTATTTGATGCTATTGCAGTCCGCCACAGGATGTTTTTGTGCTGGTCGAGGGCAGTCAGGTCTGGAGTGAACCAAGGGCTGTATCTGTTCTTGGTTCTGCATTTTTGAACGGAGCATGCTTATCTAAAATGGTGAGGAAGTTACTTTTAAAGAATGACCATGCATCCTCAACTGACGGGATGAGGTCAATGTCCTTCCAGGATACCCGGGCCATGTCGATTAGAAAGGCCTGCTCACAGAAGTGTTTTAGGGAGCGTTTGACAGTGATGAGGGTGGTCGTTTGACTGCGGCTCCGTGGCGGATACAGGCGATGAGGCAGTGATCGCTGAGATCCTGGTTGAAGACAGCAGAGGTATATTTGGAGGGCCAGTTGGTCAGGATGACGTCTATGAGGGTGCCCTTGTTTACAGAGTTAGGGTTGTACCTGGTGGGTTCCTTGATGATTTGAGTGAGATTGAGGGCATCTAGCTTAGATTGTAGGACTGCCGGGGTGTTAAGCATATCCCAGTTTAGGTCACCTAACAGAACGAACTCTGAAGCTAGATGGGGGCGATCAATTCACAAATGGTGTCCAGGGCACAGCTGGGAGCTGAGGGGGTCGGTAGCAGGCGGCAACAGTGAGAGACTTGTTTCTGGAGAGAGTAATTTTCAAAATTAGTAGTTCAAACTGTTTGGGTATGGACCTGGAAAGTATGACATTACTTTGCAGGCTATCTCTGCAGTAGACTGCAACTCCTCCCCTTTAGCAGTTCTATCTTGACGGAAGATGTTATAGTTTGGTATGGAGATCTCTGAATTTTTGGTGGCCTTCCTGAGCCAGGATTCAGACACGGCAAGGACATCAGGGTTAGCAGAGTGTGCTAAAGCAGTGAGTAAAACAAACTTAGGGAGGAGGCTTCTGATGTTGACATGCATAAAACCAAGACTTTTTCGATCACAGAAGTCAGCAAATGAGGGTACCTGGGGACATGCGGGGCCTGGGTTTACCTCCACATCACCCGCGGAACAGAGAAGGAGTAGTATGAGGGTACGGCTAAAGGCTATCAAAACTGGTCGCCTAGAGCGTTGGGGGCAGAGGATAAGAGGAGCAGGTTTCTGGGCATGGTAGAATATATTCAAGGCATAATGCGCAGACAGGGGTATGGTGGGGTGCGGGTACAGCGGAGGTAAGCCCAGGCACTGGGTGATGATGAGAGAGGTTGTATCTCTGGAAATGCTGGTTGTAATGGGTGAGGTCACCGCATGTGTGGGGGGTGGGACGAGGGAGTTAACAGGGGTATGCAGAGTGGATCTAGGGGCTCCATTGTGAACTAAAACAATGATAACTAACCTGAACAACAGTATACAGGGCATATTGACATTTGGGAGAGACATACAGCGAGGCATACAGTAGTCACAGGTGTTGAATTGAGAAAGCTAGCTAAAAACAGTGGGCGAGGCTAATCAGCTAGCACAACAAACAGCAGGTAAAATGGCGTTGACTAGGCAACTGGGCCGACAGATAAAACAAACAAGCAGAGTGGAGTACCGTGATTAATGGGCAGTCCAGTGTGCGTCAGCTATGTAGCCAAGAGATCAGTGTCCAGGGGGCAGCGGTGGATGGGGCAGGGGGGCTGGGCTGGCGAGTGTTATCCAGGTTTTTTTATATATATATATATATTTTTTTTAAACTAACAATGACTAAATAGCTTGTAGCTAGTTAGCTGGTTAGCGTCTGGAGGTTCTTGAGTGTGTCATAAAAATAAAATAAAAATTAAAAGTAACAGCGATTCCGTACCACAGTGGGTGAGGCAAGTTTCCGGAAGGTATAAACAAAGTAAAAATCAAAAAGAGATAGAAAGTAAATGGGTTCAGAGAGTTTGGGATGCAGTGAATCAGATGGTTAGCAGGCCTGTGCTAACAAGCTAACAGTTCGTAGGCCCGGGCTAGACAAGCTAGCCGTTAGCAGGCCGAATTAGCAAGCAGGGAGATAGCGAGGGCTAGAGAGTTAACCTTTGGGGGGACGTCGCGATGGGGTGAGTCTGTTTATTCCTCTTCAAGCGGTGACATCGACAGACCGGTCGTGGGCCCGGGTAATTGTAGCCCAGGAGTATGCTACAGGTGCTCTAGTACGCTAGGTGAGCTGGAGACACAGCGTTTCAGAAAGCTCGCGGGCCTTGGCCGGCAGATGGATCTTTGGCGATGTCGCAACGGAAAAGCCTGTTGAAACCACCTCGGACGATTATGTCGGCGGACCAGTCGTGATGGATCGGCGGGGCTCCGTGTCGGCAGTAAAGGGTCCAGGCCAATTGGCAAAAGAGGTATTGTTGGGCCTCTTCGGCTAGTCGGGAGATGGGCTTAGCTCGAGGCTAGCTCAAGGCTAATTGGTGCTTGTTTTGGGACAGAGACGTTAGCCAGGAGTAGCCACTCGGATTGCAGCTAGCTAGTTGCGATGATCCGGTGTAAAGGTTCAGAGCTTGCGGTAGGAATCCGGAGAAAAGCAGTCTGATGTGCTCTGGGTTGATGTCGCGCAACATCCCATCATGCTTAGGGCCATGTATAAAAATGCAGGGCAGGCCATTATTTTGGCTACCATGGCAATGCTACCATCCACAGGGAACGAGTGGTCCTTGAATGGTTTGATGAGCATGAAAATGATATAAACCATACTTCTCAGTCACCAGATCTCAACGCAATTAAACACTTATTGGAGATATTGGAGCTGTGCCTGAGACAGTGTTCACCACCATCAACAAAACACAGAATTATGGAATTTCTCATGGAAGAATGGTGTCGCATCCCTCCAATAGAGTTCCAGACACTTGTAGAATATATGCCAAGGTCCATTGAAGCTATTTTGGCAGCTTGTGGTGTCCCAATGCCCTATTAAGACACTTTATGTTGGTTTTCCTCTATTTTGGCAGTTACCTGTACATGGAAATGCTCTGGGAAATGTTATAGTTGTGTGTGGTGTAACTTCAGTTGGGCTATCATACGGCCACGGTTCTCTCTCTCTCTCTCTCTCTCTCTCTGTCTGTCTCTCTGTCTGTCTCTTTCTTTCTTTCTTCTCTCTCTCTCTCTCTCTCTCTCTCTCTCTCTCTCTCTCTCTCTCTCTCTCTCTCTCTCTCTCTCTCTCTCTCTCTGTCTCTCTCTCTCTCACACACTCATTGCTCTGTCAACCTTCCTTTTAAAATAAACCCTTTATACACTGCATACTGCCTATCTCTTACAGCCATTGTTTCAATCTCAATCGGAAAAAGAATAACAGACAGATAACAGGAGAAAAATTACAATTTCGCTCAAGTGATGAAACAAGGCATGAAAAATAGAACAATTACATGTAATGCCTCCTGGAATCTTTAACTAATAGGATTGTAGGCTTAGTGGATCTGGACACACAACACCCAGAGGGGCCAGGGTCACTATGGATGAGAGAGAGAGAGAGCAAAGCCAAAAAAAAAGAGAGGCCAGGAGACAAGAGACAGAGCCCCCCGCAGGATTCCATGAGAAGAATGGTTTAATAACTACTATTGCTATTATATTGTTCTGCTTCTGATCTGCTATTGTTGAGTTGAAGGTACAACAGTAAACCTATATTGCAGTAAAAAGCATGGTGTGGGGTATCAGCAGGGTAGAGATGTGCACCCCTGTCTCAGCACAGCAGGGTGGCTAGTAAACCCTATACTGTGAGATCTGTGGAGAGAAAGGGAAGAGAATGGGAAGAGAATGGGAAGCGAAGAGGCATGGATCAGATCCGCTCACTGCTCAGAGCAGGAAACATCGAGCATGGGAACACACCAGGAGGCCATCATCAGTCCCGGGGTTGAATGGTGTTAATAGACAGACAATGAAGGAGAAGGAGAACAGAGAGGACAAGCATACCAATAACATGATGCTGCCACCACAATTTTACAGCCTTGCATTCACTCCACATTACTGGCCTGCATGACAAGCGAAAAGAAGGAAGCCTATTTTTAAAATAAATGTAAAATAATCAATTACTTTTGCAAGAAAGTAATACTTAAGTAATATTGCAAGACAACATGTCAAATAAATTAACTTTTTGCCTTAAAATAAAAACATCAGGTTTGGGTCACATCCAGTGAAACCCTCTGTATTTTGTGGTGGCAGAATCATGTTATGGGTATGCTTGTCACTGTCAGGGACTGGGGAATTTGTCAGGAGCAAAATAAATACTAAAGGAGCAAAGCTCAGGTAAAAAGTAAGAGGGAAACCTGCCTCAGTCTAACCCTGGGATAGAGTTTTATTTTCAATGGGACAATTACACACATTTGAATGCCAAAGGCACACCAGAATGGTATTCTAAGAGGCGTTTAGGATTTCTGAGGGGTCCAGCTTCAGTCCTGACTTAAATTTGCTTGAAAACAGAGACATGGTTTGCATAGTCGATTACGGCAGCCCCCTGCACCTCTCTGATTCAGAGGGGTTGGGTTAAATGCAAAAGACACATTTCAGTTGAATGTATTCAGTTGAACAACTGACTAGGTATCCCTCTTTCCTTTCCTTTCCTTTCATAATGCTGCCCATCAATGATTCCCAACCAAATTTACTGATCTTGAGCAATTTTGTCAAAAACAATGTATATAATGTTGTCCTAAGAGTTGTGTGGAGTTGGAAGAATCTTATTCAAAATGATTTGCAGCTGCAATTGCTGTAATTGCTGCCCGAAGTTACTTCCACCAAGTCTGGGGTGTGAAGATATACACAATCAAGACATCTTTGTTTTTCCATTTTTTATGAATTTGAATTTAAAATAATGTCTACACTATATTTCACTTTGAAAATATGGAGCAGTTCACTTTGAAAGTGTAATTTATTCCCTATTAAGAATAAATCTAGGCATTGTACAAAGACTCCAACATCCGAATCAAGGACTGTTCTCCATGCTCCTGTTTGGCAGGCGGTATCAGTGCATCAAGGCTCGGACAAACAGACTCCTAAACAGCTTCTATCCCCTGGACATAAGACTATGAAATGGCTAACAACTACTGCTCTCCCTCTCCCACAGACTATCCACACTGACTTTTGCCCATCCACAGGTCTCTACCCAGTCAGACACAACCTGAGGTTCTGCTACAATTATTATTGATTAGATGTATTACACAATTACGCTGCTGTCCATTGATTATTGATTTCCATTACCATTAGTATTTATATATTTAACCTGTACTGGTCACGATTACTCCTGTATACGTATATTACGATAAGTATTTACAGTACGGTATATATTCCTGCTACCAGTCACTTTTCAGTCCTGTTTACATCTTATTACCAGACACGTTTTATGTATAAACCCACCTCAAACCACGCCAGTACCCCTGCACATTGAATTAGTTACTGTATATCTTATTACCAGACACGTTTTATGTATAAACCCACCTCAAACCACGCCAGTACCCCTGCACATTGAATTAGTTACTGTATATCTTATTACCAGACACGTTTTATGTATAAACCCACCTCAAACCACGCCAGTACCCCTGCACATTGAATTAGTTACTGTATATCTTATTACCAGACATGTTTTATGTCTGTTGTTCGGCCCCTGAACAGGCAGTTAACCCACTGTTCCTAGGCCGTCATTGAAAATAAGAATTTGTTCTTAACTGACTTGCCTTGTAAAATAATGGTAAAATATATTTTTTTAATATGGGGCGGCAGCGTAGCCTAGTGGTTAGAGCGTTGGACTAGTAACCGAGCTGACAAGGTACAAATCTGTCGTTTTGCCCCTGAACAGGCAGTTAACCCACTGTTCCCAGGTCGTCATTGAAAATAAGAATATGTTCTTAACTGACTTGCCTGGTTAAATAAAGGTAAAAAAATATATAAAATAAAATAAAAACCACGCCAGTACTCCTGCACATTGAATTAGTTACTGGCACTGACCTGTAAATACAACCACGCCAGTACTCCTGCACATTGAATTAGTTACTGGCACTGACCTGTAAATACAACCACGCCAGTACTCCTGCACATTGAATTAGTTACTGGCACTGACCTGTATTTACAACCACGCCAGTACCCCTGCACATTGAATTAGTTACTGGCACTGACCTGTAAATACAACCACGCCAGTACTCCTGCACATTGAATTAGTTACTGGCACTGACCTGTATTTACAACCACGCCAGTACCCCTGCACATTGAATTAGTTACTGGCACTGACCTGTAAATACAACCACGCCAGTACTCCTGCACATTGAATTAGTTACTGGCACTGACCTATAAATACAACCACGCCAGTACCCCTGCACATTGAATTAGTTACTGGCACTGACCTGTAAATACAACCACGCCAGTACCCCTGCACATTGAATTAGTTACTGGCACTGACCTGTAAATACAATACTTGCATTCTTGTTTCTTTAACTCTCATTGTAGTTCTTGTGTGGTTTTTATTCAGCCTTTTATTTTTTATTCTATTTTCTATTATTATCACTGCCATGTTGGAAAGAGCTCTCAAGGTAAGAATTTCACTGTACTGTTTTACACCTGTTGTATCCTGTGCATGTGGCGAATAAACTTTGAAACTTGAAACTGTAAGTTTTACAGTATAAAATATCACCTGGTATTTATGGCATTTATGGCAAAATAATTATTAAATTCTTACCTTGAGAGCTCTCCTCAAAGGTGGTTGGTACAAAAGGTACAGAAACTGGCCAAAGTTACACAGACAAAGTAAAGAAACATAGCCTTGATCAGCTGGTCAGACAACTGAGCAAAGTGATTGGTGTGCAATACAAATAGAATGCTATCTTCAAAGTGTGACCATAGAGTTTACCCAGGGGTCAATGAAGTAAGAGGGTACTGTAACCAATGTTTAAATATTGACAGACCATTTCAAAAGTATTTGTCTATCCCCTCCACCTAACACACATGCGGACAAATGCATGGACAGACTCACGTAGACACGCACTCCTGTACAGACGTCACGCATGCACGTGCATACACACATATACAGTACACACACACACACACACACACAGGGTTGGGTAGTAACTTATTACATGTAACAGGTATTAATAATAAAAATCATATTACAAAAATAAAGTAACTGTAATCATCCCAGATTCCTTTTGAAAAAATGTATAATCAGATTACAGTTACATTAATACAGTGCATTCCAAAAGCATTCAGACCCCTTGAATTTCTCCATATTTTGTTACGTTACAGACTTATTCTAAAATGGATTAAGTTGTTTTTCTTCTCATCAATCTACACACAATACCCCATAATGACAAAGCAAAAACAGGTTTTAGACATTTTCGCAAATGTATTAAAAATAAAAAACTGAAATATGACGTTTATATAAGTATTCAGACACTTTACTCAGTACTTTGTTGACGCACCTTTGGCAGTGACTACAACCTTGAGTCTTCTTGGGTATGACGCTACAAGCTTGGCACACCTGTATTTGGGAAGTTTCTCCCATTTTTCTTTGCAGATCTTCTCAAGCTCTGTCAGGTTGGATGGGGAGTGTCGCTGCACAGCTATTTTCAGGTCTCTCCAGAGATGTTCGATCAGATTCATGTCCGGGCTCTGGCTGGGCAACTCAAGGACATTCAGAGACTTGTCCCGAAGACACTCCTGTGTTGTCCTTGCAGTGTGCTTATAGTTGTTGTCGAGTTGGAAGGTGAATCTTCGCCCCAGTCTGAGGTCCTGAGTGCTCTGGAGCAGGTTTTCATCAAGGATCTCCCTATAATTTGCTTCACCCATCTTTCCCTTGATCCTGACGAGTCTCGTCACTGCTGCTGAAAAATATCCCCACAGTATGATGCTGCCACCACCATGTTTCACCGTAGGGATGGTGCCAGGTTTCCTCCAGACATGAGACTTGGCATTCAGGCCAAAAAGTTCAATCTTGTTTTCATCAGACCAGATAATCTTGTTTCTCATGGTCTGAGAGTCCTTTAGGTGCCTTTTGGCAAACTCCAAGCGGGCTGCCATGTGTCTTTTACTGAGGAGTGGCTTCTGTCTGGCCACTGATTGGTGGAGTGCTGCAGAAATGGTTGTCCTCCTGGAAGGTTCTTCCATCTCCCCAGAGGAACTCTAGAGCTCTGTCAGAGTGACCATCGGGTTCTTGGTCACCTCCCTGACTAAGGCCCTTCTCCCCTGATTGTTCAGTTTGGCCAGGTGGCCAGCTCTAGGAAGAGTCTTGGTGGTTCCAAACTTCTTCCATTTAAGAATGATGGAGGCCACTGTGTTCTTGGGTACCTTCAATGCTGCAGAAATATTTTGGTACCCTTCCCCAGATCTGTGCCTCGACACAATCCTGTCTCGGAGCTCTATAGACAATTCCTTCGACCTCATGGCTTGGTTTTTTTCTCTGACATGCACTGTCAAGTTTGGGACCTTAAATAGTTATATAGACAGGTGTGTGCCTTTCCAAATCATGTCGAATAAATTGAATTTACCACAGGTGGACTCCAATTAAGTTGTATAAACATCTCAAGGTTGATCAATGGAAGCAGGATACACCTGAGCTCAAGTTAGAGTCTCATAGCAAAGGGTCTAAATTCTTATGTAAATAATGTATTTCTGTTTTTCATTTTGAATACATTTGCAAAAATTCTAAAAATATGTTTTTTATTTGTCATTATGTGCTATTGTGTAGATTGATGAGGAGAATTTGCATTTTAATCCATTTTAGAATAAGGCTGTAACGTAACAAAATGTAAAAAAAAGTCAAGGGGTCTGAATACTTTCCGAATGCACTGTAAAGTTACCGTCAACAACTGACTACAATTTGATCACTCAATCTAATCAGGATGTGTGCTAGAAGTGTTTGCCTAAAACATAATAAAATAGCTGTGCTGTGCTGTGCTGAGTAAGACAGACATCTTGGAAGTCACCTTTCAGTGGAAATTATGTTCTAATCTATTTGAAATCTGATGCCAAATTTGCTTTCGACAGAATCATTTTGTAACCAAAACTTAGACCCGCATTTACTGAGACCTCAATCATCCCAAATTTCATCAGGTTCTTTGTCTCGAAAGGACATTTTTCATTATATAGCATCAGCCTGTTCACTTCCAAAGCACTGGGATGACATACAGTATCATTTGATTTCTCTTTGGAGAGAGAACTGATTGGTGTACAGCATAAACTGAGGAGGCAGAAATGCTGACAAACCAAGGAAGTAATCCAAAAGTAATCCTTCAATTACAAGTAATCCAATAAATTATGTTAATAATGACTTTTATTGTCACGTAATCTGTAATCAGTAACTGATTACATTTTTTTATGTAATCCATCCAAACCTGCACACACACACACACATACAGAGAGATGAGCAAAGATACATAAAATGTATGTTATTTGCACCAAATTTCAACTCAGAATCCTATATTCTATGGGTGTCTCTCATTTCAAGATTTCAAGTGAGTGTAATTTGGAATTGTTTTTATACACTGTGATGTCAGAAACCTGAGGAAAATCTATTTTTCTGACAGTTTTCGTTCTAATCAAATAGCAGTACTCTGACGCCATCTGATGGATGTGTGTGAAGTTGCTCTATAGCAGTTAGTCATTCAGTACACTAGATGTCGCTGTACTCTCATTCTGGGTACTACACCTCGCTTGGTATTTCCCTTCCAAATACATTTTCGTCGTTTGTTTTTTTGCCTGTCACTGCCGTTCTTATTATACCTCAGTGGTCAATGGTTATTTACACATTTGACTGGTGCTAGCAAACACTGAGCTTTGGAAGCTTGTCGGCTCGGTGTTTAATGTATTGCATCGGGAAAGAAACAGACAATTTATGCATGGCAATGTTGTGAGCAAACACGTAGCATAAGTCCTAAAGAAGAGGTGTCAGTATCTCGAGTCAAGAGAACATCTTTTGACAGCGAGCGAGGGGCAATCTTGGCTTGGGTTCGGTACACGGGCATGGCAGCGGCAACAGTGGTCGAGAATGATCCAACGGCGAGCGAAGGCGGTGCCGCATCATTCTCGGAGCCGGAGGTCCACAGCCCTATCTGGAACGACTCTCAACTTCGAAAGTATCCCTTCCAGACCAGACCGATACCCAGACTCTCTCACACGGATCCTAGAGCTGAGATGCTCATAAACAACGAGGTAAAGTGACAGTTGACATGACAATTAATTTGCTGTCATGTTTTTGTTCAAGTTTGACAGATAGCTCAAATTAAGTAACCCAATTGTATTTGTATTTGAAATGCTTGCTTGCTAGCCCTTCCCAACGATGCAGTTAAAAAACAATACGAACAATTAAAAATAGTAACACGAGGAATAAAATATACAAGAATGGAGCTATAATACACAGTACCAGTACCAGATCAATGTGCAGGTCAAGGGTAAGAGGGATTTGGTGAGAAACAAAAATAACTAGCTAACGATGGCTATATGGCTAGCTGCTACTTTGTCAAATAACGTTAATCAACAAGTATTTTGTCTTGCACACACCACCTGCTTGTATCCTGTATGTTGTTAGTAAGATAGCCAATGTTCTCTCAACTGAATCAGCTGCTGGCAAGCCAGCGAACACGATTTTGACAGTGGTTCTATTTTTTTTCAATTTCACCTGTTTTATCCAGGCTTGTTCTGCATGAATCAAATCTCATGCAAGAGAGACCCTACTTGATCTGGTTGATAGTGGACAAGTCCAGTGTTCTTCCAACCTGGTCCTGGGGTCCTTCGTAGGATGTGCAGTTCCAATGTAGTAGCATGGCAGGGCTTGATTATTAGGTGAAACATGTGTTTTTGACACTGGATTGGAACACAAGCTTGGCTGTAGCCTAGGTTACAACCCCTTGGTCCCCAAAACCAAGGCCAAAGAACACTGGACTTGACAAGTCTGCATGGCATGGCAGTCTGCAGTGCAGATAATCCGTTTGCTGGTAAACACACATCTGGCCTACCATAGACTATCTTATTTTCTTATAGGTAGCCGATGAAGCAGATTTTTTTTATTCTCCTGTCTGATACTATTTGTAGCCAGGTAATCTGGACCCCTTGTTAGCAATGGTCCTCTCAGTATACACGTGCCACCTCCTTTGCTTTATGTTTAATAAGAAAACATGTCATGCCTCCTCTTGAATGCTTCTCTCCAAAAGTCAGTCTGCATTTACTACATCTGATATGACGTTGACTGGTTGATCTCTAACTTGGCCTACATCAGAGGAATGCAACAGTCACACCCTGTTATAACACTGAAATGCACGTACCACTAAATAAATCAGTATTTCTCATATGACTGTCTTTCGCATCCATTGATGTGCCTTTCTTTGAAATATGATTATACAATGCCAGAGATTAGGCTACAGCCTGGAAGATCAATGCTGGCTGTTAATATGTGGCATGCTGGCAGCAGGTATGGTACTATGGATGCATATGGGATATCTAGGCTATTACAGTGTAACTCTGAGACTGTTGACATAAGTGAACTGTAGTGAATATCAGGTATATGTTCCATACATGAGGCTAGCTTGGCATAACTGCCGAGGGATCCATCTGCAAAGTAAACATTTTCTGCATGCAAATCACACGTTTTATTCCTTGGTCTTTATTCAGCTATGTTTATACGAGCAGTTGACTGCGTGGTTCAAATATTATTATAATTTTTTGGGGGGGGGCCGGGGGACATAGAATGGTTGTGGTTCCACAATTATGATCTGTGGTGAACTCCCAGTGAACTCAGGTGGGAGAGGGAAAGAGATGAGGAGGGATCGAGTTTTGACCAGACACATCAATGTTAACTAGGTGAATGAGCTGTATAATTCAGATTTACCGCGCGATAAACAGTAGAGTACCCGCGCGGTAAACAGTAGAGTACCGAATAGAGTAGACCAACAATTTGCTGTTGACATGAAATTAGTTGAATAGCGTCTTATTGACCCAAGTGAAAAGTCAAACAACATAGTCTGTTGAAATGGAGCTTCCGTATCCTATTCATAATTCACTCTGTATATTATACCTCTTGCTTCCGCCCTGCTTGCGGTCTTTGCTGTACGAGCTTCGCTAATGAAATACAGTGCAGCGGCACAGCGCGCATGTGCTACACAGCCTACGTTCCAGTAGTCACGTAGCACTTGCCACTTGTGTCCAATGGGACCATCAATCGCTCTGCTTGCCAGCGAACCGCAGTGTTGTTGATACACATGGCTAATGCAGGCTCTTCCTATTCGCCAGAGACAGGTGTGCCTTTCTTTGCTACGTGCCTAAGGATAATATGTGTAATGTATTAAAAGCTATTACATATTGATGAATTCCCCATGCATTTAATTTGTTCTGACTATAGCCTAACTATTCAATGCGTCAAAGGAAAACTGATTAGATGTATATTGATATTTTATGGTCTGGTATACCACGGCTGTCAGCCAATCAGCATTCATGGCTCGAACCACCCAGTTTATGATGTTTAATGCATATAACGTTAGGCCTATCACTATTAGGAAAACATGTTAACAAATTGTTTAAAAAAGTTTAATACTTTTTGTATAATTTAATGAAAATTGTTGCTTGCTTCAGTCCTATATTATAAGGAATAAAAATATCAGAGTATATGCCGTCTTTTTCTAATCTAACAAATCTTCCTTTTTTGGGGGGGGGGTTTCAGCAACCGGTGGTTTTAACAGACACTAATCTAGTGTATCCGGCTCTCCAGTGGGACATCCCATACCTGCAGGAGAACATTGGAAATGGGGACTTCTCTGTGTACATCGCGGAAAACCACAAATTCCTCTACTATGACGAGAAGAAAATGGCCAACTTTGAGAACTTTGTACCCAAGTCTCGACGGATAGACATGAAATTCTCTGATTTTGTGGAGAAAATGCATAAAACACAGGAAGAGGGAGGAGATGAGAGGTAATGTTTTTGTGTAAATGGCTATATTAAACCATCATCCGAGGGAGGGTGATCTGCTGTTTGATCTGCTGACCTGCTGCAGGAGAGTTAGGTCCTTAGGGACATTTTATCAGTGCTTAATATGAGTGAAGGTAATATACAACTTCTCTTATTTGAGTCACAAAACATGTATAATATGGACAGAATCATATTAAATGCTATCCAGTCTAGGTGTTTGCGTTGCAGGAGTGCCGGGCATTGCTCTTTAGACCAAAGTAAAATGTTGAGTGAGTCAAATTAAATCTAATGCAGGAACTGAAATAGCTAGCTGTCGAGAATGACTAAGCATTTATAAGGCATCTTGGGAACATTTTGTACCGCTCTCACCTGACTGAGTTGCTTGGCCTGGGAGAGAGAGAGACACACGCACACACATATCACTTACTACACTGAGCCCCTTCCTTAGAACTAATGCTTGCTGCTTGTGTCCATGTACTGTAGATTTGATCAGTTAAATGACGTTTTCTGTCACATAGTGGTGGTTTTGTGCAACGTTTGTTGTATGGCATTACTGTTTTCTAATTGAAATCATTCTTTGTGGTTTGGCAAGGAATGCTTTCTACTGAGCCGAGTTGAACATTTAATATTGGCAAGACAAGCTTTCATTTCCGGATGCATGTACACTTGCTGAGTACACTTGACTCCTGATAAGTGCAAACTCTGGAATTGCATTGCAACTGTCCCTATTCAATTGCATTTCTCTTCATTCCTCTGTATATTTGTGTTAACCACTGGGCTTAAAGCAGCATATTCACTACAGTTCCAACCCTTTTGCTTTTATCAGTAGTTGACTCTACATGTACAGCATTACCCCTTCTTTGGACTGTGTTAATGACAGAGTGTCATTATCCTTTGTGTCTCTATCCACATTCTGCTCCAACTAGCTCCAGGATCACTGTACTGCAGCTCCCTCTGTGGCTGTGCTCCTTCCAAAATATGTGCAAAGCAGAATATCCATTTCTGTCTCATCAGATGGTCTAATTCTATTCTGTTCATCCTCCCAGGGTGTACCTGCAGCAGACACTGAATGACACAGTGGGCAGGAAGATCGTTGTTGACTTCCTGGGTTTCAACTGGAACTGGATCACCAAGCAGCAGAGCAAGAGAAACTGGGGCCAGCTCACCTCCAACCTGCTGCTCATAGGCATGGAGGGTAAGAGACCTAGCCTTGACCTATAGGCATGGAGGGTAAGAGACCTAGCCTTGACCTATAGGCATGGAGGGTAAGAGACCTAGCCCTGGCCTATAGGCATGGAGGGTAAGAGACCTAGCCCTGGCCTATAGGCATGGAGGGTAAGAGACCTAGCCCTGGCCTATAGGCATGGAGGGTAAGAGACCTAGCCCTGGCCTATAGGCATGGAGGGTAAGAGACCTAGCCCTGGCCTATAGGCATGGAGGGTGAGACCTAGCCCTGGCCTATAGGCATGGAGGGTGAGACCTAGCCCTGGCCTATAGGCATGGAGGGTAAGACCTAGCCCTGGCCTATAGGCATGGAGATTAAGAGACCTAGCCCTGACCTATAGGCATGGAGGGTAAGAGACCTAGCCCTGGCATGGAGGGTAAGAGACCTAGCCCTGGCCTATAGGCATGGAGGGTAAGAGAACTAGCCCTGGCATGGAGGGTGAGACCGAGCCCTGGCCTATAGGCATGGAGGGTAAGAGACCTAGCCTTGGCCTATAGGCATGGAGGGTAAGAGACCTAGCCCTGGCATGGAGGGTGAGACCGAGCCCTGGCCTATAGGCATGGAGGGTGAGAGAACTAGCCTTGGCCTATAGGCATGGAGGGTGAGAGACCTAGCCCTGGCATGGAGGGTAAGAGACCGAGCCCTGGCCTATAGGCATGGAGGGTGAGAGACCGAGCCCTGGCCTATAGGCATGGAGGGTGAGAGACCGAGCCCTGGCCTATAGGCATGGAGGGTGAGAGACCGAGCCCTGGCCTATAGGCATGGAGGGTGAGAGACCTAGCCCTGGCCTATAGGCATGGAGGGTGAGAGCCCTGGCCTATAGGCATGGAGGGTGAGAGACCTAGCCCTGGCCTATAGGCATGGAGGGTGAGAGACCGAGCCCTGGCCTATAGGCATGGAGGGTGAGAGACCGAGCCCTGGCCTATAGGCATGGAGGGTGAGAGACCTAGCCCTGGCCTATAGGCATGGAGGGTGAGAGACCAAGCCCTGGCCTATAGGCATGGAGGGTAAAAGACCTAGCCCTGGCCTATAGGCATGGAGGGTGAGAGACCTAGCCCTGGCCTATAGGCATGGAGGGTGAGAGACCTAGCCCTGGCCTATAGGCATGGAGGGTAAGGAACTAAGGGGTTTATAGGAATGAACGTTAAGCAGGGTTTTCCCCAGGATGTTTTAACAAGGTTGGTTCTGCTGGGGATGGGAGGCCTGGAAGGGGTCGGTGCCCCCCTTCGGACTCAGAGAATTTTTCATTTTTCTGCAGTCTAGGTCCATAAATTACAACAAATAGTTGCTTTTTTAAAGGTACAAAATCAGTGCCGCTTTTAAATTCTTTGGGGAGAACCCTGGTAAGGAAGGGACCCTGTGGCTTTTAGGCATGGGGACCATGGCTAGCAGGTGATTTCCCTAGTCCTATTAGACAAGGAAATGATATACAGTATATCTACAATGTGGGTACCATATATCGCTGATGGAATGAGTGAACTACCCTGTCTCAATGTGCAATCAAAGGCCTTGTGGAAAGGGCATTAAGAAAGAAATCCACTCACATTAATTTCAGCTGAAATTAGCTTAAGGGCATTGTTCCTCCAGAGACAGACAGGTAATCCTGTGATCTGCTCAATGTTTGTAGGCAACGTGACGCCAGCCCATTACGACGAGCAGCAGAACTTCTTTGCACAAATCAAAGGTTACAAGAGGTGCATCCTGTTCCCTCCCGACCAGTTTGAGTGTCTCTATCCCTTCCCTGTTCACCACCCCTGTGACAGACAGAGCCAGGTAAAACCTACTTTCTGATGTCATTTATTTGACCATTTTAAAACAATCAACCAGACGTGGATGCACTGCAATCATAGAGGATAACACATCAAGGAAAACTTATTTCCATTGTGGTCCCTTTAGAAACCGGTGTTTGATTTGATATGACGTGGATTTTCTGTTTCTCAACTGTTTCTGTTTGTTTTGAATTAATCTTACTAACAGCAAGTTTGCTTTTGCCATTTGTAGGTTGACTTTGAGAACCCTGACTATGAGAGGTTTCCCAACTTCAAGAATGTGTCGGGCTATGAGACTGTGGTGGGCCCGGGAGATGTTCTCTACATCCCCATGTACTGGTAGGAGCTGCTTTACACGGTTCTACCTAGTATTATGTGTGTGGTGGGATCCCATGTACAGTACAGTGTGTATTGGTAAGAGTCGTTCTGTACAGAGTCTGAAAATAGACTGATTTTGATGCTGTTTTCTGACTGAGGATTCTGTCGCTGAAATGTCAACACTGGCATTGTGGAACCAGACTGGTCAGTTTGACCTGTTGGTGACATTTTACATGGTCTGATAAGTCTGCTCTGTTTTCATTTCATGGCTAATTCAGGTGGCACCACATTGAGTCCCTGTTGAGTGGTGGAGTGACCATCACTGTCAACTTCTGGTACAAGGTACTGTATGTGCTCACTGATATATGCCAAAATATATCACCATCTATCATATATCATATCATCTTTACTGCATTCATGTCAACGAATGTTGTGGCACCTTAAAGAAGGCACCATTACGGTCAAAATATTGGTGAAATGAATTGAATATCTTTGCATTGAAAGATACATTTCTCACTGTGCTCTCTTTATTATTTTTAATTAGCTTGGATCACCTTGATACATCCCTTACTCATAGAAGTAGTATTAGAGGACATGTTATATTTCTGTCCTCACTAAATGATCTGTTATTCCCCCAGGGTGCGCCCACGCCCAAGAGGATCGAGTACCCACTGAGAGCTCATCAGAAGGTGGCCATCATGAGAAACATAGAGAAGATGCTGGGGGAGGCACTGGGAGACCCACAAGAGGTACTGAAACTGGACAGATGAGGAATATTCTGATGGGATTTATTTATGGGAGATCTAGTCTGGTATGTTAAAGAAATTGTACACGAGAGGCTGTGGGTTTGGACTTTTTTAGCACGGCTGTGCTGCGGTCGTAGGTATGAGGCGAAGCCCACCCATCACAATGCTTGTTCTGACCAACCCATTGTAGAAAGCCTGGTATTTTTGTATGCACTGGCTACTTTAGGGATATCTGTCATGACAGACAAAATGGCATATCTGTCATGACAGCCATAGTGTCATATCTGGGCATGACAGCCATAGTGTCATATCTGGGCATGACAGCCATAGTGTCATATCTGGGCATGGCAGCCATAGTGTCATATCTGGGCATGACAGACATAGTGTCATATCTGGACATGACAGACATAGTGTCATATCTGGACATGACAGACATAGTGTCATATCTGGGCATGACAGACATAGTGTCATATCTGGGCATGACAGACATAGTGTCATATCTGGGCATGACAGACATAGTGTCATATCTGGGCATGACAGACATAGTGTCATATCTGGGCATGACAGACATAGTGTCATATCTGGGCATGACAGACATAGTGTCATATCTGGACATGACAGACATAGTGTCATATCTGGGCATGACAGACATAGTGTCATATCTGGGCATGACAGACATAGTGTCATATCTGGGCATGACAGACATAGTGTCATATCTGGGCATGACAGACATAGTGTCATATCTGGGCATGACAGACATAGTGTCATATCTGGGCATGACAGACATAGTCAGAGTTGGCTAAACCCAAGAACAAACATATCTGTACCAGGCTGCCAAAGATCCCATAGACTCACTAGTTCCAGAACTAGAACATGACTAAATCACATTTTTTCTAGAACATCAAATGACATTTCACAGCTCTGAGATCCCAATGTGATTCCATTGAGAGGAATATTCTGGCTGGTTCCATAACTAGAACATGACATCAGATGATTGACATTCCATTTGGCGGCTCCGTATTTAGTTGGTCCTGTAGGAATAGTGCAGAAAGCTTGCCATGCCCGGAATCCTTACGGCTCCGGGAACGCTGACCCTGATAGCAACCCAATTACTGTGAATATTTATGGTCTACCTGATTTAGCACAGAGTGAATGGAAGAAGGGGGATGTGTGGTACAGCACAAAGACTAGAGGACAGGACACTCAGTGAAACAAAGCTATAGTATCTCACCTAGTAGTAGGCCCTAATAGGGTTTTCAACAATGGACTTGTTTTAGTGCGATTGTATTTTAATGCATTAATGTGCTTTCTGTTCTGTAGGTTGGCCCTTTATTGAACATGATGATTAAAGGCCGATATGACCAGGGATTCAGCTAGAGCTACTGCCTCAGAACTGTCTGTGTGTGTATTGGTGTGAGTGAGTGTGCCCAGGCCTGATTGTGTGTTTGTAGGTGAGCATGTGTGTGCAGACACGTGTTTGTGCATTCGGACTGTTAAGCTAACAGTGACTTGGCCAATCAGCCATTTTGACTGTTTTGATCGTCTGGGAGCCATAATCATCACAACTTCAGCTACCAGTGGGAAGACAATAGTGGACAACGGACCAGCCATGGAGACCCACATGCAGTGTGCTGTCAGAGAGGGATGAACTGTGTAAACTACACAATGTAGAGTTGTGGTATTTTAGAGGGAGTGGAGTGACAGGCAACCGCTGTAGATGTCAAAGAATAAACCCCCAAACACCCTCAAAGTGAAAGTTGCCCATAATTAACCATTGATGCAGGGTCAGATATTGGACATTTTATCATCACACCCAATAGGATTGGGAAAATCTGATCCTAGATCTGTAGTTGGGGGCAATTTCTACCTTGAACACTAAACAGGTGTGTGTGTTGGGTGGTTGTTAGTCATAACCAACAAGATACTCCCTTCGTCTATTTAACCGTTCCCCTGTCATTACAGTTTGTAACCATAGCAACACACCTGCAGCTTGAATATGAAATAGGGAATAGCTGTGTAGTAACTAAATTAGGCCTACTTATTTTGTGACAAACTTCTCAATGAATTTGCGACACATTTACACCCCGAAAGAGATGAGTCATATTCTTGTTCTGTTGACTAGATCAGGAAGCTGATTTTTGTTTCTGTATAATCGCTGAACGTTTGTGTGTTACAGCCGACATACTTTTTCTTTGATGGTGTGTTTTTGTCTACATTCAGGCATAACTGATTTTCTGTTGGTGTGTTATTTTGTTGTTGTTGTAAATCTGTTATGATACATGGTACAATTAAGTTAATGAGGATGGGCTTAAAAGTATTTCAACTCATTTCAATTTGCAGCTGGACAGTAAAATAAGAATATATTACATGCTTCCAGTGGAATGATTGAAGACATCTCACCAGTTTTCCTACTCGAATGCATCCTAAAACAAGTTTCCCAAACCCAGTCCTGGGGCCCCCTTGGGTACAGGTTTTGTTTTTTTGCCCTAGCTCTACACAGCTGATTCAAATAATCAAAGCTTGAGGAAGAGTTGGTTATTTGAATCAGCTGTGTTGTGCTAGGACTAAAAACTAAACGTTCACCCAGGACTGAGTTTGGGAAACGCTGTCCTAAAAAACAGTCATGTTTTGCTCCGGTAACAGTCACACAATACGCTAACCCTATATTCATTTAAATTCAATATCATTTCAAATATATTCTACTTGTAGTTATTACAACAGTATTTCTTAGTACTTGTATCAAGAATGTACCTAGTGGGTGGTTTTCATGCGTGTGTGCCTCTCTAATCTTACTCTTCCCCTACTGTTGCTGTTTTTTCTCAATTCTTTTCGGAAGGATGTCAAAGTGTGTGTAGAGTTCAGTTGAATTCCGGTTGTTATTGTGCCATTGTCAAGTGTTTCTAGTGAAGACTTCACTTCAACAGGTGCAGTTTAGAGCACAGGACTTATTTAAAGCACATATTGTCTGTCCTAGTGCTGTGTGCCAAACCAGGTGTGTCCTTACAGGGTTGTGGCTCATTTCAATTTGGTCAATTCAGGAAGAAAACAACTGTAATTTCAATTTTCCTCTATGATTTTCTGTGAGGAAAATGTGGAGTTGGAATTTTAGTTTACTTTCTTAATGTAAACGATGTTCAGAAAGTTGTATGTACGGAGGCCCTGGTGTGACATTGGTTTGACTTCATTTTAAGCTGCATCATATTAATTTGTTATTAAAACTAATAGCCTAGTTAAACCAGACTGACCACGGCTGTGTGAATGATGAACACAGCATTCCGTCTGATTTAACTACTAGGCTAATATACTAATGCTGCATGTTCAATTCCTACACCGTCAGTGACTGACAAAATATTTCTAGGGGAGTTTCTATGTTCTAGCCATGTGTATTATAATTATTAGTATTTTTCCAACAGCATGTATTGTACTCCTCTGGCTTTCCAAAAACAAATATGGAATCCATCAACCGGAATGTTCATATCTTATTGTTTATATTTAGGCTAATATTCTAAGAATGTTAAAGTCCATCAAGTGGAATGTTCATATGGTATTGTTTATATTTAGGCTAATATTCTAAGAATGTTAAAGTCCATCAAGTGGAATGTTCATATGGTATTGTTTATATTTAGGCTAATATTCTAAGAATGTTAATGTCAAGGGAGTGTATGCTTGATTGTTGATAGTATATCAATATTGTTGATGAATAGACTAGTTCTTCAATGAATTATTATTTGATAGTTAAGTCTGAGGTTAAATTGCTCTCTTCTGTGTATTTGTTTCTCCTACCTGTGTGCCTAGCTTGGTTATGACATGGCTCAAGAAACAGCCAGAACAATGATATTTTTATTTAATTTTTGCATTATGTAGCTTTAAATGCAAAACCTGAACATGGTTAAATAAACTATTTGCTGTGTTTTTTTAAATTTTACAAATACAAAACAGTTTTCTGGGTTCCTGCACTTGTATGATTTGAGTTTGTCTGCTCTATGTAATTTGCACTGATTTCAAAATGACTGCTGAACAAGGAGTTCTATTGTTGTGCTAGTGGCTTTGTAATAAAATCTTAAACTTTTTGATCAAGTTCTTGTATCAGTCATCACAGCGGTTTGGTGTCAAATTCAAGTCTGTCATTGTAGAGATTCATTGTGAGGAAATAGACCAAAGGATACAGCTATAGCACTGGGAATGTTTAATATACTAATATGACAGTAATATCGCAGTATTGTACACCAGCAGTAATGTAAAATAGAGAAAAAAATTAAAACATGTTTGGAGTTAATGTAGAAATTAGTTTTGAGGGATGATAGGGGAAATTGTCTGTCTTGATTATTTGAGTCTGACCATGGGAGATTCTCAATTGGGAAAGTCCTTCCTCTCCTCCGTGACCTGGAATCCAGTAAGTGTTTGGCATATGTAGGAGTGTGTTAATAGGTCAACGAAGGAGTTTGGCTCCTCTCCTCGACTGCCACCGTCGGGAAAGGATGCTCGGGTGTGTCCTACCGCAGAAGTGTTTTGCTCGGGTGTATCCTACCGCAGAAGTGTCTTGCTCGGGTGTGTCCTACAGCAGAAGTGTTTTGCTCGGGTGTGTCCTACCGCAGAAGTGTTGCTCGGGTGTGTCCTACCGCAGAAGTGTCTTGCTCGGGTGTGTCCTACCGCAGAAGTGTTTTGCTCGGGTGTGTCCTACCGCAGAAGTGTCTTGCTCGGGTGTGTCCTACCGCAGAAGTGTTTTGCTCGGGTGTGTCCTACCGCAGAAGTGTCTTGCTCGGGTGTGTCCTACCGCAGAAGTGTCTTGCTCGGGTGTGTCCTACCGCAGAAGTGTTTTGCTCGGGTGTGTCCTACCGCAGAAGTGTTTTGCTCGGGTGTATCCTACCGCAGAAGTGTTTTGCTCGGGTGTGTCCTACCGCAGAAGTGTTTTGCTCGGGTGTATCCTACCGCAGAAGTGTTTTGCTCGGGTGTATCCTACCGCAGAAGTGTTTTGCTCGGGTGTATCCTACCGCAGAAGTGTTTTGAAATCAGCCACACCTCCTTTGAAACAACTATTTTCTCAGAGGGGAAAAGCATGTACACATTTAAAAATTATACTCTACTTATTTATCCTTTTATCTATAAAATGTCTAGCATAACTAGAATTTGTAAACCACTTTAAACATGTATTTTGGGATTCCACCTCTAAACATAATTTGCCTGATGACAAGCACATTTATTTCCTGTTTTCATCTCCTCGACTCAAAGGAGGCGAGGAGAGGACGCGAGGAAATCTAATTGAGATCCTTCACATTTCCTCCAGCCACTTCAAACTTGCCAGATTGATGTCTTATGTATCCATCGGAAAGCACAATATCACCATCTGCTGGTCTGTCCTACAGTCAGTGTGTTCCTCTTTCATCTCCGACTGGATTCGAACCTGGGTCTTCTGCGTGCCACAAGGACAGAAAAAAGGAGAATGGAATGGACTCTAGCTACATGCGTATTTATCTTACTGTTTTTAACAGACTACGTGTTTCCACCTCTGTAAATGTAATTTGCCTGATGACAAGTGCATTTATTTCGAAAAGGAGGCAAGGAAATCCAATTGAGATTCTCCCCATTTTCGTTAGGCATTTGCTTGGGGAACTAATGCAAGGCTTCAATAAATGCACATGCCGATAAGGTGCCATTTCCAGCTCTAGGTAGACGTAGATTAGGCGTATTGCCTGGTCCAAATCACATCAGACACCTAGGAGTTGCATGGCTCCAATTCCACATCTTCCCAGTGTCAGCCCATCTTGGATATCTTTAGTTAGAGTGTGTGAAGGGAGATAAACACACAAACATTATATTATAAGCATACAATAATACTATCAATTGGACAATCGATAGCAGAGAACATAAAATATTACTTTTTACACTTCAGTCTGGTTCCCAGATTCCAAATTGGTTCTCTGCCCCAAATGATGATGCTAGCGAGGTTGTTTAGCTGTCAGTTATGCAGTAGATTTGGATTTGGTTGTACCATGGAGTTAGTTAGAGAAACTCAAGGGAGTGTTGGACCATAGAGTTAGGTAGAGGACGCAACACTGCATCTGTCCCATTATGGCTATGAGACCATAGCCAGCGCCATCTCCATTTTGAAGTAGTCAATTTTCTTCTTCTACAACTTTATGAGTTGGTAAACAAACTGAAAGGGGTGCATACTGCCACCTGAAGTGTGTTGTCTGGATAGGTATAAAGCCAAGGTTGGCAATATGCTGCCACCTGCAGTTATGGAATGTTTGTATAATTCATTGGCTGGTCCATCCTGATGACCTGGATGGAATTGTGTGATCCTTCCTTAACCCATAGGAAGTTCCACCCAGTTGACTACTTAAGAATTGTGAAAGTCCTCAATGGCGCTGCCGATGCTAAGACAGGCTTTTGGGCACTTATTTATCTCTATGAGTTGGACATAGAGATCCTATAATTCACTATGAATACACTGTGTGTAACGTCACTCTCTGGTCTCACTCAGATGCAGACAGCACACGGCCCTCTCATCATTGCTGTGCACCACCTCAGAGCAGGCGTGAGCCCCGATCCATATGGCCCGGCTCCGGCCTGTCAGTCGTTTCAACTCGCTCGCCAACGATATTCCTTTCCGCCGATCCTCGCGAACAGGTCTGAAACAGTCTTCATGCTGAGCTGTCTGAGAACATTGAAGCTGTCAATTATGGCCAGCTACTCCAGAGAAATAACCCTAATTTTGGTCATTACAAAATAGAGGGATTTGTTAAGATTTTGAGACATTTGCAAACTGTTTTTGATTGGGTTGGTCTTGCCATCTTAAACACAGCAAACATTTTTAGCTAAACATATTTACAGTTACTGACAAATTCAATAAATGTGGCCCATGCAGGAAATCTCATACATTTGGCTATCAACAACACTAGACGTGTATCTCTCACACACACACACACACACACACACACACACACACACACACACACACACACACACACACACACACACACACACACACACACACACACACACACACACACACACACACACACACACACACACACACACACACACACAATATCCTCACCTCTTTTCCCTGAGCCTGCTCCCTGAGTCTGAGGATGAACTTCCCCTGTCCCCTCCACCTCCCCTGGGCCTGGAATACACATTCCTGGTCCAGGAGGATCCTCTGGGTGGGTCTGGCAGGGAACATGCGCCCCAGGGGCTCCTTGATTACCTCCTCTATCAGAATGTAGTCACTGGCGTTGCCCGCTGACAGCAGGAGGCTGGACTGTCTGGCTTTTCTCAGTGTCTGCAAGTGAAATGGAGATCAGTTACACGGTAAAAGGCACGATCTGTAATTATAACAGCCTGCCCCTGCAACTTTGTTTGTTTGGTAAGTAATGGGGTTAGGGAAATGTAACCACTCCCGTGACTGACTCCCATATGCTTACCTGTCGGATGAGATCATTGCCTGTGATGTGTCTGGGAGCTCTGAGGGTCACTGGTGATTGGTCAGGAGATACTCCATGTACTTCCACCAGAAAGGAATCGTCCTCCAGTCCACAGCTGACCTCCATCTCTTCTATAACTGGCTTCTCATCATTCACAAGCTGAAACAAAGGTGAATATTAAAGGTATGGTTAAGGTTGAGTCTTTTTTAGAGACATCAACAACAGTTCATTCATATCTGCGAAGAATGGCATAATCGGCGCATCCCACACATACATTGAAAGGAACAGGATCAGTTGCAGTGCAACGCCGCCAGAGCAGTTTTTGGAGTTGAACAAGCTGAACAGTTTGAGTAGATCAAAGAAAGAAATGTCCAATATCATTTGAATTCTAGGCTCTGAAGCAACAAAATCTAAAACTGCAATGACTTTACCAATTGGAAGTCATACATTTGGTCATAAGAGAACGGAAAAGGGATTTTGAGAAGGTTGAAATACAACCAGACCTTTTCTCTCGTTTTGAGGCATACTCTGCCCAGGTAGCCTTCGTCAGGGTTCCAGCTCTCAACAACCCTGAGTATCTCTTCCTCAGGCCTGATCGTCCTCTGCAAGAGAGGCCTCCGAACCTCCCCCCTCTCACCCCGAACCTCACCCTGAGCCTCCCCCCTCTGACGGGGCAATGCCACCCTCTCTTCCATCAGGAAGTAAGAAAGGAGGGAGACTAGAGTAGAGGAGGAGAGGGATGGAAGGATCTGGGAGGCAGATATATAGAGAGAGAACGATAGAGATTAAGCATTATATTGCTGCAATTGCACTGTTTACCCCCCACCAAATGTGTAGAATGCTGAGGTACAGTACATGGTGAATTGAAAGATGACATGCTTACATTGTGTAGGAGCTCTCTGGCAGTGGTCCTCTCACTCACACCCACCACTTTAAAAGGCTCAGGCCCAGGGACTCCATGGACGGTGACTCTGTACTGCACAGCAGCCCTACGCTCCTCTGTGCTGAAGAGCTGGGAGACACAGACACACAGACACACAGACAGCGTGAGTTTAGTGGTTAATGCACGGCTGAATCAAAATCCTGCACACTCTGTAGCACTCAAGGACAGAAGTAGGAGAAAACACCGCACTATACACTCACCCACTATACACTATAGACTACAGACTCACCCACTATACACTCACTATACACTACAGACTACAGACTCACCCACTATACACTATAGACTACAGACTCACCCACTATACACTCACTATACACTACAGACTACAGACTCACCCACTATACACTATAGACTACAGACTCACCCACTATACACTCACTATACACTGCAGACTACAGACTCACCCACTATACACTATAGACTACAGACTCACCCACTATACACTATAGACTACAGACTCACCCACTATACACTATAGACTACAGACTCACTCACTACACACTATAGACTACAGACTCACCCATGATGCAGGCCGTGAACCTGCTGTTCCGCTGTCTTCAGATGTACGGCTGTAGATGAACAGACTGGAGACTGGCAGGACCTCGTTGTGCTGATTCCTCAGCTGCACGTGTCTGTATCCTGCCACACACACCCCACACAGTTTTGAAATGATTGCCACTGTTAGTATTGGGAAAATAATGCTCTCATTTGACAGCATTGCAACTTTTTCTGCCTTTCTTATAGTTCTTTTCCCCATGCTGTCTCTTTTAAACTGAACTTCATGTGGGCATAGAATTTGACCCATTTTGTGTGAATTCAATTAGCTAATCAAATTGAAATAAGTTGTGTTTATCTCCAACAAGTCAGTTCGTCAAATTTCTGCACTGCTAGAGCTGCCCCGGTCAACTGTAAGTGCTGTTATTGTGAAGTGGAAACGTCTAGGAACAACAACGGCTCAGCCACAAAGTGGCAGGCCACACAAGCTCACAGAACGGGACCGCCGAGTGCTGAAGCATGTAGCTTTAAAAATAAAATGTATTATTGTATGAAATATGGATTAAAATGATATGCAGCCATAGTTCTACAACTACTGAATGCCTTCAAATGCAGCATAACCCCAGAAGAAAATATATATATATAATGAATTATTTTCAGTTTTGAAACAGGGTTACAGTATTTTGAAAATGTCGGTTACATTTATTGCACATCAAACACAAACTGTCTGACGATACTCATGACTGAAGCTTCACAGTACGACATTATTCTGGACAAAAAGATCCAGGTGTAAAAGCCTTGAATGTGCATGTGAAGACAAATAGGTACAGGTCATTTGCATGTATCCTATTTGTTTGCACATGGCCATTCCCTTGGTATACAGTATGCCCATTCTGTGTGCATTTTATTCATTTAGCAGACACAGTTTACAGTAGTGAGTGCATACATTTTCATTTGTACTGGTCCCCCGTGGGAATCGAACCCACAACCCTGGGATTGTAGGAGCCATGCTCTACCAACTGAGCCACATGTGACCATTTGGTGCTCATTCAGAGGCATAGCAGAAGTGTTAAAGTTATAGTCCTTAATTAAAACTAAAACAAAGCATTCACCCCACTTCTGTTTTGGTGAAAAGCTGAGGGCAGGGCCTGGAGAAAACATAACCACTCAAATTCATAGACAAACATATGGATGCAAGGACAGACCATCCATGAAATCAACATTATAGTTTTAACCATGTTTTGAGGCTATACAGTCTTTGCATTTACATTGTTTACAAACATTGGAGTTAAAACAAGCTTATATTTTTGGTTCTAATGGGATACGACAGTTGAACTAAGCTCATGAGGAATTTATAAGGTATATTATTATTTTTATTATTATAATCTTCAAGAATCAATGGGTATTTATTATTATTTATACGTCCAAAAATGTATGTAGGAACTAAGAATTCTAGCTTTAATGTTAGGAAATAATGTAGCCCCACTCACACCAGGTGTTCACGTTTGAAATGTCTCATGTGACAATGAGTCTCTTTTCATCTGAAATGACTATAGCTGTACCAGGTTTGGGTCTTCTAATAAAAACACACTCTTTTTGTGTGTGCCAGTGTGTGGAAGATAAGTCACAGATTAAATGATGTAGCGTGCGTGCGTGTGTGTGTGTGTGTGTGTGCGTGTGTGTGTGTGCCAGTGTGTGGAAGATAAGTCACAGATTAAATGATGTAGCGTGCGTGGATGTGTGTGTGTGTGTGTGTGTGTGTGTGTGTGTGTGTGTGTGTGCGTGCGTGCGTGCGTGCGTGCGTGTGTGTGTGTGTGCCAGTGTGTGGAAGATAAGTCACAGATTAAATGATGTAGCGTGCGTGTGTGCCTACCTGTCCTGAGTGCTCTGAGTGATATGATTCTCTGAGCGGTGGTCTGGGAGCTGTTGTGTTCCACCACGGTAAAACGTAGAAAGGCCAGGTCAGCCATGAGCAGGGGGAGGTGGAAGCTCTGGTTCCATATGGGGTTCAGGGCGTTACGGTGAACGGGTTTGGTGCGGAAGTGACACCCATCAGCCTGCATCCCCAGGATGTCTACCTCGATGCATGGACTGCCTGCTGTAGTCCCTGGGCATAGATTCTGACCAGAGATAATCTGGAAGGAATGGAAAGAGAGAAGGGGGGGATAAGCGAGAGACACAGATAGAGAAAGACGTCAAGAAAGAATGTGTTGCACCAGATGAAACCGGTTGACACTGCTGAAAAAGGAAACCGGTTGACACTGCTGAAAAAGGAAACCGGTTGACACTGCTGAAAAAGGAAACCGGTTGACACTGCTGAAAAAGGAAACCGGTTGACACTGCTGAAAAAGGAAACCGGTTGACACTGCTGAAAAAGGAAACCGGTTGACACTGCTGAAAAAGGAAACCGGTTGACACTGCTGAAAAAGGAAACCGGTTGACACTGCTGAAAAAGGAAACCGGTTGACACTGCTGAAAAAGGAAACCGGTTGACACTGCTGAAAAAGGAAACCGGTTGACACTGCTGAAAAAGGAAACCGGTTGACACTGCTGAAAAAGGAAAACACTGCTGAAAAAGGAAACCGGTTGACACTGCTGAAAAAGGAAACCGGTTGACACTGAAAAAGGAAACGGTTGCTGAAAAAGGAAACCGGTTGACACTGCTGAAAAAGGAAAGGCTGAAAAAACCGGTTGACACTGCTGAAAAAGGAAACCGGTTGACACTGCTGAAAAAGGAAACCGGTTGACACTGCTGAAAAAAAGGAAACCGGTTGACACTGCTGAAAAAGGAAAAACCGGTTGACACTGCTGAAAAAGGAAACCGGTTGACACTGCTGAAAAAGGAAACCGGTTGACACTGCTGAAAAAGGAAACCGGTTGACACTGCTGAAAAAGGAAAAACCTGCTGAAAAAGGGTTGACACTGCTGACACTGCTGAAAAAGGAAACCGGTTGACACTGCTGAAAAAGGAAACCGGTTGGAAAAAGGAAACCGGTTGACACTGCTGAAAAAAAAGTTGACACTGCTGAAAAAGGAAACCGGTTGACACTGCTGAAAAAGGAAACCGGTTGACACTACTGAAAAAAAGCTGAAAAAGGAAACCGGTTGACACTGCTGAAAAAGGAAAAAGCTGAAAAAGGAAACCGGTTGACACTGCTGAAAAAGGAAACCGGTTGACACTGCTGAAAAAGGAAACCGGTTGACACTGCTGAAAAAACACTGCTGGAAACCGGTTGACACTGCTGAAAAAGGAAACCGGTTGACACTGCTGAAAAAGGAAACCGGTTGAACCGGTTGACACTGCTGAAAAAAAACCGGTTGACACTGCTGAAAAAGGAAACCGGTTGACACTGCTGAAAAAGGAAAAACTGCTGAAACCGGTTGACACTGCTGAAAAAGGAAACCGGTTGACACTGCTGAAAAAGGAAACCGGTTGACACTGCTGAAAAAGGAAACCGGTTGACACTGCTGAAAAAGGAAACCGGTTGACACTGCTGAAAAAGGAAACCGGTTGACACTGCTGCCTTTGAGGATCACTAGCTACTTGTTGTACACATGTATACATTCAATCCATTACCTCTGCTATGTACTCACAGTGAGAGACAACAGGACGGGGCTCATCCCCCTTGGGTCTCTGTCCAAGGGGCAGAAGTGCCCGTAGAGTGGGCAGCTGGGGTCCCACAGGACCGGGGGCTTCAGGACGTACCCACAACTCCTGTTAGGCTCAAACATGGCGGCGTTCAGTTGCAAGGGAAGGTCTGTCAGAGAGAGAGAGAGAGAGAGAGAGAGAGAGAGAGAGAGAGAGAGAGAGAGAGAGAGAGAGAGAGAGAGAGAGAGAGAGAGAGAGAGAGAGATAAATATGTAAACTATTGGAGAGACTCAAAAATAGGTTTGTGCGCCAACAACTAGACTTTCAGACAGACAATGTCATTTTCAAGAAGCATGTTGTGCTCCAATTTCAAATGACTTCTCTGAATCAACTTCTGAAATATTGAATTCGCCAAACTCCTTGTCCCTTCGTACTTTTGACTGAATGCAGACAGGCCCAACTCGTTCTAGCAATAGGCCAAATATCAGTTCCTCATATGAAGCTAGCCAAATGAATTTCCCACTTTCTCCCACATTTGGCATAATGAAGCAAACTTGACTTAGTTGACGACTCTTAGCGTCTAGCTCACCATCGGTCTGGTAGTTGAGAGCGACCAGCTGTATTCCATGCAGCCAGAAGAGTAGGGGACTAGGGTTGGTGGAGTCGATACGTGTGGCTGCTGGGTAGGTCCGTAGGAGCTGGGCGCTGGTGTGTTGGATCAGCTTCTGGGCGTAGCGGCGACACAGGCGTTTGGCGGCGTTCTCATTGACTGAGGAGACGTGGTAGCACTTTGGGGTGTGGATGAGGGAGCTGAGGGAGGCATTACAGGTGTACAGAGGGGAGGTGGGTGGTTCTTCCCAGTTGGAACGGGGGCCCTCTGATGCTGCTCCTTCAGATATAAGGGAAAAGGGTTATGAGAGGAGTGTGTGTGTGTGTGTGTGTGTGTGTGTGTGTGTGTGTGTGTGTGTGTGTGTGTGTGTGTGTGTGTGTGTGTGTGTGTGTGTGTGTGTGTGTGTGTGTGTGTGTGTGTGTGTGTGTGTGTGTGTGTGTGTGTGTGTGTGTGACACACTGAACGCAAAGGGTTTAACTCATCAACTTTCAAATATATCCAAAATATGTCCAGCCTGTCTAGGAAGAAGTAGCAGATCCTTAACCATTGAGGTAGAACTACGTTTTGATAGCTAAGCACGGGGCAGAGAAGGATAGTCTACCTCTCCCTGGGGTGCGCATCACTGTCGATGGGTCCCCTGGAACACCTTTCTCTGGATCTTTCCCAAAGATGTACCTCCTTCCATTTCCTTTAGGAGAAAGAACTTCCTGTCTATCTTTTCTCTCCCTGGAAGTGGATAGACCTGGGACACACAGACTTATACCTTCACAAGGAGATCTCACAAGTCAGGAATATTACGTTAACCTGCTCTTGTGAATGTGAGACTGGAACACAAGGCCATTTACAAGGCATTGTATAGTTTCTTTATAGAAGATGATGTAGTGTAAGGAAAGACCTGGGAATTTGACAGCTTGGCAGTAGATCACCAGATCTGAGAGCTCCTGAGCTATCTGGCGTCCTTCCTTCTTGCTTCGAGGCAGCTTGAACTCTTCCTCCAGCTCCTTGCCAAATACATGTGTCTGGGTGAGAGAGTGTGTAAAAATACAAAAGAGACAAAACTCTTGTCTCATGATGTTATTAATCAGGGAGAAACTGGTTCATTAAGAAAAATTCCAACAAGATAAATACTTTTGTATTTCTACGTCTGCTGGATCCTGAATGGAGGACAAACTCACTTCTGCTTTGTTGTGAGTAGCTCTCTTGCATTTCTTCATCTTCTTGGGGACTTCGTCACTGTGTTTGGTCTGTAACTTCTCCCCTGAAAGAGACTTTCCCTCAGGCCTATCCTCCAGGATATTATCTGTATCAATGTAGACATTCCCAGCCAAAGACATTATTATTGCAGTATAAACAAAAACACACATTCCTGCAGTGTAATCTAATTTGAGGTTTTCAGTGATCTAAGTAACATTAAAACATGTAGCCAAAAACTATTGGCTTTCAAGCAATCTCTTGTTGTTTTTGACCCACTTGGTAATCCAATTGAGTATCGGTGGGTACTAATTTAGTAGATAAGAAGCTTTGGAAAAGTCACAACACACAGTCACACAGCCAGTGTACTAGAGCACTGCACAAACAGAGCACAAATCTATTCAGCAATAGGACAACAAGCATGCTGTGGAATTGGCAAATCTTAAGTGATTAATTTGATTATTTTTATTACCTTCTGGGAGAGAAGAAGCAGTAGATAATGCCAGGGTGTCAGCTACAGAGGAAGAGAGAGTAGGGGGTCACAGGATAAGTAGAAGAATTGGGATAATCAACATTATTGCTGTTTGAGGTTGTTACCACAGAAACGTCTCAACTATAAACTGGCATACACGGGGATGCTCTTGGTGTTGTGACCATACCATCAGATAGGGATTCATACTCATAGTCGTATTCATCCTCATCCTCTTCTTCCTCCTGATCCTCAATGGTTGGGAAGGGAGGAGGCATCACACTACTGGCCTGAGAATGCATCTGGGCCAACTGGTGAGCCTGTATCAAGAAGAGTCATTTAGGACAATCTTAGTTCCTTCTAATTATGTCTCCCTGTGCCATCATTTTAGGTACATATAGCACATGATATAGATACCGGACTGGATCAACAACTGTTAAAAAAACATTTGGTCAGTGTGTTCCTTATCAGTGGCCTTGCCTTCTGTTTGAGGATGTCCACTGGCGTCTGGTGAGCTTTTAGCTTCTTGTTCTTGAGGAGGATTTTCCCCCTCAGTTGCCATGGTGACGGCAGCTGTGGGTCGTCCGAGAAATCACTTTCGAACAGGAACTTTGTCACCAGCTTATCTCCAAACACCGTCTGTTGAAGGACAACACAAACACACCATCAGAGTTCTAATCTGTTCTGAGGGGAAGAAGGAGCCATTGTGATTGACCTGTTAATCGCAATGTAAGGTATTTGTTCCCGGGTGGTGGTTCAATAACTCTATGACTACCCTGAACCCTTAACCTCACCCCGTCTCTACTTATTTTCGTTAAACACCAACAAGCATCAGAAAGAGCCCATTTCACATCTCAACATTGAACTAGACAGGATAGTAAGTAGGCCTGCCAACCTTGAATATGTCGGCCATCTTGCGTTGCTGCGGCAGGGAGCAGTGATTCTCTATGGACAGCATCACAGGTAGGTCAGAGGTCACGAAGGCAGAGCGGTTCACTGCCTCCACCACATCCTGCAGGAACGGAAGATTAATAACTCAACTCAATAAATGAAATTCAACTAAATTCAACACAACTAAACTTAATTTAACTCAGCTCATCTCAACCCAACTCAATTCAACCCAAACAAACTCAACTCATCTCAGCTTAGGTAAACTAAATTCAACTCACTTCGTTTCAACTCACTTCAACTCAACTCACCTTGAAGGGTATGCGGGTAGTGAGGGTGTGTCCATGGTAGATGATTGGCATGCCATCATCTCCATCCCAACAGTCCAGTTCAACACTCCTACATCCTTGGAGGAGTACCTGAGACAACAACAAACCAAACAATAACGTAGCGACCTGGACACGACACCTGGACACCTGCACAAAACACCTGGACACGACACCTGGACACAACACCTGGACACCTGTACACAACACCTGGACACCTGCACAAAACACCTGGACACGACACCTGGACACCTGTACACAACACCTGGACACCTGGACAAAACACCTGGACACGACACCTGAACACAACACCTGGACACCTGTACACAACACCTGGACACACAAAACACCTGGACACCTGGACACCTGTACACAACACCTGGACACCTGGACAAAACACCTGGACACGACACCTGGACACAACACCTGGACACAACACCTGGACACCTGTACACAACACCTGGACACGACACCTGGACACCTGCACAAAACACCTGGACACGACACCTGGACACAACACCTGGACACCTGTACACAACACCTGGACACCTGCACAAAACACCTGGACACGACAACTGGACACCTGCACAAAACACCTGGACACGACACCTGGACACCTGCACAAAACACCTGGACACGACACCTGGACACAACACCTGGACACCTGTACACAACACCTGGACACCTGTACACAACACCTGGACACGACACCTGGACACCTGCACAAAACACCTGGACACGACACCTGGACACCTGCACAAAACACCTGGACACGACACCTCGACACAACACCTGGACACAACACCTGGACACCTGTACACAACACCTGGACACCTGCACAAAACACCTGGACACGACACCTGGACACCTGCACAAAACACCTGGACACGACACCTGGACACAACACCTGGACACAACACCTGGACACAACACCTGGACACCTGCACAAAACACCTGGACACGACACCTGGACACGACACCTGGACACGACACCTGGACACGACACCTGGACACGACACCTGGACACGACACCTGGACACAACACCTGGACACCTGCACAAAACACCTGGACACAACACCTGGACACGACACCTGGACACGACACCTGGACACGACACCTGACACCTGCACAAAACACCTGGACACAACACCTGGACACGACACCTGGACACAACACCTGGACACAACACCTGGACACGACACCTGGACACGACACCTGGACACCTGCACAAAACACCTGGACACGACACCTGGACACGACACCTGGACACAACACCTGGACACAACACCTGGACACCTGTACACAACACCTGGACACAACACCTGGACACAAACCTGACACAACACCTACACAACACCTGGACACAACACCTGGACACAACACCTGGACACGACACCTGGACACCTGCACAAAACACCTGGACACAACACCACAACACCTGGACACCTGGACACAACACCTGGACACGACACCTGGACACCTGCACAAAACACCTGGACACGACACCTGGACACAACACCTGGACACAACACCTGGACACCTGTACACAACACCTGGACACGACACCTGGAAACCTGTACACAACACCTGGACACAACACCTGGACACAACACCTGGACACGACACCTGGACACCTGTACACAACACCTGGACACATCACCTGGACACCTGTACACAACACCTGGACACGACACCTGGACACCTGCACAAAACACCTGGACACGACACCTGGACACAACACCTGGACACAACACCTGGACACGACACCTGGACACAACACCTGGACACAACACCTGGACACCTGCACAAAACACCTGGACACGACACCTGGACACTGGACACAACACCTGGACACGACACCTGGACACCTGGACACCTGGACACAACACCTGGACACAACACCTGGACACAACACCTGGACACAACACCTGGACACGCCACCTGGACACAACACCTGGACACAACACCTGGACACAACACCTGGACACAACACCTGGACACGACACCTGGACACAACACCTGGACACAACACCTGGACACCTGCACAAAACACCTGGACACGACACCTGGACACAACACCTGGACACAACACCTGGACACAACACCTGGACACGCCACCTGGACACAACACCTGGACACAACACCTGGACACAACACCTGGACAGAACACCTGGACATGACACCTGGACACAACACCTGGACACGACACCTGGACACGACACCTGGACACAACACCTGGACACGACACCTGGACACGACACCTGGACACGACACCTGGACACAACACCTGGACACAACACCTGGACATGACACCTGGACATGACACCTGGACACAACACCTGGACACAACACCTGGACACCTGCACAAAACACCTGGACACGACACCTGGACACAACACCTGGACACAACACCTGGACACGACACCTGGACACCTGTATGGCTTGGATCAGAAGGACACAACATCTAGACACCTCTATGGCTTGGATCAGAAGGACACAACATCTAGACACCTCTATGGCTTGGATCAGAAGGACACAACATCTAGACACCTCTATGGCTTGGATCAGAAGGACACAACATCTAGACACCTCTATGGCTTGGATCAGAAGGACACAACATCTAGACACCTCTATGGCTTGGATCAGAAGGACACAACATCTAGACACCTCTATGGCTTGGATCAGAAGTTTTGGATCTCTTGATGTAATTGGCTAAGGTGTTGGACTAAAAGGCGCAAGGACCCGGGTTCAAATCCTGGTAGGACTTCCCCCCAAATTCATAACAATAAAGGCTTTTCAATGACAGTTTATCACCACAAAAGCTTTATTGCTGTACACTCAATCGGTTTGAGTAAATATCACATAGAGTGTTATCCCCGTCAGGGTAATACCAGTGTTCTGATTGTCACCTGGCTGTACAGCTCCACAGACGACTCTCCCTTGAGTTGGTGGGAGGTCAGGTAGGTGTTGTGTGATGTAGCGATGTAGTAGTAAGACAGAGGGTAATGGAGCTCTTCAACATTCAGTGGAGACTCTTCCAGTTTGGAAGCAGAGTTGTCCTTGTCCATCAGATACCTTACAGCAGGGGAAAACCAGTCTGGGTCATTCCTTTTTGGCTCAGTTGGTAACAGCAGGGTCATGGGTTCAATTCCCGCAGGGATCACAAATACATACAAAAAATACTGACCGGGCAAATCCCTCAAATGACATCCAGCCAATCTGATGCAAAGTGGTAGATGGTTCAAATGTCTAGAACACACAACACATTAATTCAGTGGAAGATTGTTTGCCAAAGGACAAACGCACGCACACACACCGACACACTTCATCGTCACACACCTGGATGATTCTTAGGACTTCATCATGTGAGTGGTTCTCTCCCTGACAGTTAACTAGGAAGTCGTTGAGGTGCATGATGGTCATGCCCAGAGCTCCCAGCGAGGCACTCTCCACGCCAGTACCGTTGGTCACGATGCTGGCAGAAGCTATGGCGTCTGAAATATGCTTCTGATTGTCTGACATGTGTCTCATGATCCAGATGGAAAGACCAAGGTCCAGGCCATTACGTGTCAGAAGGTCTAGGATGGTGGGGAAACACAAATAAAGACTTTTACACTTGACTTCAAAGCAAATATGAGTAGCTGAGTTTATTTACATACACAGCCCTGATTGGCTGATAGGATGGTCAAGAGCTCATCCCCCTTACCCAGACGAATGGTCATTGGTCTATTATAATCAGATCAAATTGTGATGTCATGATCTGGGCCAAAAACTCCATTGCATCTCAACATGCTGAAATTCAAGGCATTCAAGTCAAATTCAGAGTGTTATTTCGACCTCAGTGTGGAAATAAATAAAACAATAAGAATATCATGTTTTTAACTCCACTGCCCCTTTAAGGGCTTTTCACACTGCACAGGCCATCTTAGCCTAGGGCTCAGAGATCCCTTTAAATCTGTAGTTCGAAGACTGTTATTCCTAGACTTGTACCAGATCTGTTTGTGCTTCTCTCACCAACTCCAGCAGTCCTTAACATGCCAAGCATGGCCATACAGCACATACAGATCTGAGACCAGGCTTCATTACTCCTAAATCATCTAAATGGAATTGACCCCAACTGGGCAGGTAACTCACCCAAGAAACTCACCCTGGTAACGCACCCTGGTAATGCGCCCTGGTAACTCACATAGGAAACTCACCCAGGAGACTTACCCAGGAAACTCACCCAGTGAACTCACCCAGATCTGGCTGTATTCCTGTGACTCTGTCGTCGATGCGGAGGTGAGTGTAGAGAGGAGCAGGCCCAGAGGCAGACTGACCACAGGACACAGCATGGGCATCAAACACATTCTTCAGGTCCTTACGACTCCGGATACTACACACCAACATGGAAACAAAAGGTTGGAGGCCCCAATTCACCCAATTGTAGATAATGTCAACTTCCTAGGACAGCTGATGCAAATCAAACACTCTACTGAAAGCCCTATCTGGAAATCCACAATCTGCCATTGATTAAATAGTGTCAATTTTGTACAATGGGAAAACACTTAGAAAAACACTGGGAAAATAATAAGGAATCTCACTGCTGTAACAGCTAATAATGTATTACGTAATAATACTATATACAGTGCATTCTGACAATATTCAAACCCCTTCCCTTTTTCCACATTTTGTTACGTTACAACATTATTCTAAAATGGATTAAACACAAACAATTCCACATCAATCTACACACAATACCCGTAATAATAAAGCATAAACAGGTTCATAAACTTTGCAAATAAAAAAAAAGAAATAAACATAAATAGCTTATTTACATAAGTATTCGGACCCTTTGCTATGAGACTCGAAATTGACCTCAGGTGCATCCTGTTTCCATTGATCATCCTTGACATGTTTCTACAACTTGATTGTAGTCCACCTGTGGTAAATTCCATTGATTGGACATGATTTGGAAAGGCACACACCTGTCTATGTAAGGTCCCACAGTTGACAGTGCATGTCAGAGAAGAAAACAAGCCATGAAGTCTGCAGTATTGAAGGTCCCCAAGAACACAGTGGTCTCCATCATTCTTAAATGCAAGACATTTGGAACCACTAAGACTCTTCCTAGAGCTGGCCACCCGGCCAAACTGAGCAATCTGGGGAAAAGGGCCTTGGTCAGGGAGGTGACTCTGACAGAGCTCCACAGTTCCTCTGTGGAGATGGGAGAACCTTCCAGAAGAACAACCATTTCTGCAGCACACTATCAATCAGGCCTTTATGGTAGAGTGGCCAGACGGAAGCCACTCCTCAGTAAAAGGACATGACAGTCCCCTTGGAGTTCGCCAAAAGGCACCTAAAGGACTCTCATACCATAAGAAACAAGATTCTCTGGTCTGATGAAACCAAGATTGAACTCTTTGGTCTGGAGGAAACCTGGCACCATACCTACGGTGAAGCATGGTGGTGTCAGCATCATGCTGTGGGGATATTTTCCAGCTGCAGTACTTCAGACTTGGGTGAAGGTTCACCTTCTAACAGCACAACAACTCCAAGCACACAGCCAAGACAATGCAGGAGTTGCTTCGGGACAAGTCTCTGAATGTCCTTGAGTGGCTCAGCCAGAGCCCAGACTTGAACCCAATCGAACATCTCTGGAGAGACCTGAAAATAGCTGTGCAGTGACACTCCCCATCCAACCTGACAGAGCTTGAGAGGATCTGCAGAGAAGAATGGGAGAAACTCCCCAATACAGGTGTGCCAAGCTTGTAGAATCATAACCAAGAAGACTTGAGGTTGTAATCATTGCCAAAGGTACTTCAACCAAGTACTGTATAAAGGGTCTGAATACTTAAGGAAATGTGACATCATTATAATTTTTTCCTCTGCCTTATCTCAGCTCACTGTTCACCATAGCAACACCCACTTGCAGCACGTGCTCCAGCAGGTACATGTCACTGGCCATCCCCAAAGCCAACACCTCCTGTGGCCGCCTTTCCTTCCAGTTCTCTGTTGCCAATGACTGGAACGAATTGCAAAAATCACTGAAGTTGGAGACTTGTATCTCCCTCACTAACTTTAAGCGTCAGCTGTCAGATCAGCCTACCGATTGCTGCAGCTGTACACAGCCCATCTGTAAATAGCCCATCCAACCAACTACCTACCTCATCCCCATATGTTTTTTTTCTCACTCCAGTGTAAATTGCTAAATTGTAATTACTTCACCACTATTGGCCTATTTATTACCTTACCTCCTTACTTCATTTGCACACACTGTATACAGATTTTTCTATTGTGTTATTGACTGTACGATTGTTTATCCCATGTATAACTCTGTGTGGTTTTTGCCGGACTGATTTGCTTTATCATGGCCAGGTTGCTTGTTCTCAACTAGCCTACCTGGTTAAATAAAGGTGAAATAAATAAAAATGTGCAAACATTTCTAAAAATCTGTTTTTGATTTGTCATGATGGGGTATTGTGTGTAGATTGATGAGTGGGGGGGGGACAAATTGTATACATTTCACAATAAGACTGTAACGTAACAAAATGTGGAAAAAGTCAAGGGGTCTGAATACTTTCCGAAAGCCCTGTAGATAGATAAATGTTGAGTTAGAGGAGATTACCTGAAGGACTTGAAGAGCTCAACAAACTCAGTAAAGCTCATGGTGCCATCTGATACCATGAGGTTCTGGAAGCTCTTTGATTGGCTCTTACCCCGGCTAGATAGTGTCTGACTTGACATATTACTGAAGCGAGTAGCCAAATAAAATACACAAGTGATGTTATATGTACTGAATTCCAGCATAAACATCAGCACAACAAATTAAACATGAAGCATATGCACGCAAACGCACACAGAAGAATATACCACAGTTTGTAGCATCTTACCCAGTTTGAGCTTTGTGATTGGAAGCTGAGGAAGAGATGGAGGAGGAAGAGGTGCTAATGGCCATGGAAGAGGAGGAGAGAGGCCCAGGGAAACCATAGGAGCTGCTGTCTTCCTGGTCTTGGTCCATGTTGTCTGTCAGGTCCGGTGCATTCCGCCCTAGGATATCCCAACCACTCGTCACCTTCTGTGACACCATCTCATCGTCTGTGGCATCCCCACTGTCCCCCTGTCACCACACACACACACACCACTGACTCAACATGTTCCTCCAACCCAGCTCAAGGCATTTGTGCAGGAGTTGAATCAATCACTACTGCAAATATGGCTCCTTACCCTGGTCCCAACCTTCTTTTTCTTTTTATTGGAGTTAACCGTCATCTGATTGGTCACAGTGAGATGGTTGTTCTTCTGAGCTCCAGACTTTTCCATGCTACCAGCACCCACACTCCATCTCCTGCCCCCAAACAGCTCGATGGCCTGGGCTAGAGTTGGACCCTCGTACCTGCCATCCTCCTGGAAGAGAGATTAACATTTTCTTGGTACAAAATGGTAAATCACTCACATCTCCTCCCTCAGAGTTGTGGTGCTCGTGTCCAGAGCTCACACTCGAGTAACAATTTTCATGACTGGTGACACCATTCACACTCTACCAGTAGGGACTGGAACACTTGACTCGGACCCAAGGTTTAGTAACTTGACTCCATCATTGCAATGCAGTCCCTCACCTGATAGAGGTTGACGTACTTCCTCCGGAGCCACGTCAGCCTTTGGTCAGGGAACCTCCTCATCGTCCTGTGAACAGCTAACAGGGACTCCAGCCCAGCATACACCATCCTAGCTGTGTTTCTCGGGGCCACAAAGTGTAATAACCTGTTGTCTGTTGTATGGAGCCCATAGAGCAGAGTCACCCCACACTCCTCCAGGCTCAGTCCAAATGAGAGCTTGTTCTGCAGGCATACCGCCTGAATGTCAGCCCCAGGATGGCCCATGAAGACAGCTTTCGCCACGGAGAGATCCAGGAATCCATCCGCCAGGCTGTTCAGTATTAGCTTCCCACAGTACCCTGACCCAGTGGGGCTCTGGAGCATTGAGGAGTCAGGGCCAGGGCTAGAACCAGGGAGGCTCTCACTCTGGAGCTTGGCCCAGGTGAGGATACAATTGTCGGGTTGGAGTCGGAGTAGGCAGCGGGCGGTGAGGTGGGAGTCCTGGTCATAGTGGATCACAGTAGCGCCCTGCTGGAGGAAGTGGTGTACGTGGGGGTGGAGGGAGAGGACGTACCAGGGCATGAGCTCTGTACCGTGGGCAAAGGCCTTCTGAGTACTCTCACCCATACCCTGGAAGTCTGGGTCTTTGCCCTGTGATAGGTTAGATAGGTCACCCGCAGACTCGGAGAGATCGCCCACGGTGAACCTGACCAGAGAAGAGTGTTTTCAGGAGAGGAAAATTACCAAAAGAAGCTTTAAAAGGTTGCAGATATTTTTATCTATAATAAGACACCAAGACAAATATTTCTAAAGAAGCAAAATAAATGATAATGCATTGACAATTATATTAAGAAAAAATACGATGTAATATTGAAACGGGGAGCCAACTAGCAGGTGTTGTGGTATGAGTGGTTTCAGATTTTATTGACACTTTCTTGCACATTCAGAGCCAAAATCCAGCACAAACCACTAAAAAGTAGCCTAAACTTAAGTGGGTCTACTGTGGACACCTACTGGTTGTGGTTGCCATCCTTGAAGGAGTTTTTACGTGAGCCAGTGAAGCTCCCGTCACCAGACCCTCCAGACTCCTCCCAATCCTCAGACTCCATACTGCGGTTGCAGCTATGGATGGTCTGGAGGATGTTGTTGATGGTTGCTTCCTTCTCTGCTTGGTTGAGCCCATCTGGCCCCGCCCGTTGCAGGAAGTTGTCCTGTCCGTTGTAGTCAGAGACAAACTATGCAGTAGCGGTGCGTTGGTAAAATCACCGGGGAAGCCAAGCCAGAAAAAAAAGCCATATTACAACCGATGAGTTAGTGATAATTGTGTTGTTTGCTCCATAACCTGTTAGTTCATATGTCTTGACACCGTGAAGAAGACACAGTGGCAGAATAAATCCAACCACACCAAAACCGGAGAGTAACATCTGCATCGGTGATCTGAGCAGATGATATATTTGATACCATTCCACTGATACCGCTCCAGCCATTACCAGGAGCCCGTTCTCCCCAATTAAGGTGCCACTAACCTCTGTTGAGCTACATGTTGAACTTTCATCCTCTCAGGCCAAGGTCACAATGTATGAATTTATGCGTGGATCAGAATCGCCTTCATAATCATTGGCCATTGCGAAGAATGAAGTAAAACCACAAGTCCAAATCCCTACCTCCATCCATGACTAATTTAGGAAATCGCTAGCTAGCCACCGGAGGACAACAACACAACAATTCTTTCTGTCAATGACGTTTGTCTTTTGATGTGATGTGATTGGTGTGAAGCCAAATCCAAACTGTCTTCCCTTGACAATTTTTTTTTGCGCCAGGACCATTCACACCTCACTCAGTTTAGCTCAATGCTGATTGGTTATTATTTATTTATTTGTAATTATGTAGGGAGGCCAAATGCTTGCTTCCCTTGCATTCAATACTACGGGCGGCAACAATGTTCTAGTCTTTTAGACCAGACAGCATCAGATAGATGGGCTACACATACAGAGAGACGGGCTCTGTTTTGCTCGCTCGGATGCTTTCTCCAGTGAGATACATTCAGCCTCTTGCGAATTGAAGGAAATTGAAGTAAAGAAATTATTTTGTATGTTTTTTTCTTTGTACATTTTTGGGGAATGAATACACACCATTGAAACTATGGAAAGAAGGCATGGTGGTGTTTAAGATGGGTGTCACATCCTGACCTTAGTTCCTTTTTTATGTCTCTATTTTAGTTTGGTCAGGGCGTGAGTTGGGGTGGGCATTCTATGTTTGTTCTGTGTGTTTGGCATGGTATGGTTCCCAATCAGAGGCAGCTGTCAATCATTGTCTCTGATTGAGAACCATACTTAGGTAGCCTGTTCCCACCTGGTGTTTGTGGGTAGTTGTTTTCTGTGTCTGTTTTCACCATACAGAACTGTTTACATTTTAATTTCTTTCCTGCACTTTGTTATTTTGTATTTTCTTGTGTTCTGATTTAATAAAGTTAACATGGACACGTACCACGCTGCATTTTGGTCCGATCCTTCCTACTCATCATCAGACGAAGAAGAAGTTCGTTACAATGGGAAAGGTTACTAAAGTATATTTATAATGAGAGTTTTGTGTGGAGAATCACTTCTGGCCTGAATGGATGGTCACAAAAAGGTCAAATGCACTTGATACTTGGATAGAATACATTTAAATATCATGTAAATGAATATCAAAAAAGGAATAGGAAACAACTGTAGGAAACAGATTCAGTGATGTCAACACTTAGTAAATGTGGCCCTAATTTCTAAGTATAAGGCCAAGATTCCTCTAGCCTGATTCTAGATCTGTTTGTATGGTCTTGCCAACTCCTATGGTCATTGTCACACCCCCCAAACAGATATGGGTTCAGACAAAAAATGCATAATTCCTCACCTCCACAGAGTCCCGTGAGCTGAGGCGTGGTCTGAGGTTGATCAGGCTAGCTGATCCATCCAGGGCCTCCCCTAGCTCTCTCAGAAAGACCCCAGAGAAGGGCACCACCCTGCAGCCCGGGGTGTGGAGAGCACGCGAGACCACCTTCTTGTACTCTGCAGACGTCTCGTGGTGCGCCATGGCATCCTTCAGGGCACACATGGTCTCGATGTTCGACTGCTCCATGAACTGCCACATCTTTAGCACCTTGCGAGACCTGAAGGGTAGGATGGAGAGATGCTGCTGAGTGAGAATGGAAGGGCCAAAAGTGGACAGTTTAGGAGGCGAAGTTGGAGATGAAGACAGAATGAGCGTGAAAGAAAAATGGTGTGATGTTTATTTACTAAGCAGGAAATGATAGTGGAGCAGATGGATCCAAAACATATTTGCAAAAATATAAAAATCAAGTAATCAAATGTTCCCTAGCCCTGCTTCTACCGGAGTCCAGCCAGGAACTCCATGACAGTGTTGTAGTTTCCCATGTTCCAACAGCACCTGGCCACGTGGACCAGACATGAGAACACCTCTCTCTTCTCCCCATAGAACCTGCTGTCAGAATCATCCAGGTCACCCAGGAGCTCACCTGGAAACAGGAAAATACAGTAACTGTAAGTGTGACTAACTGGGTTTGAATCCAGAGTCACCTTTCTGCAACAGAGCTGTGTTAGCCCACTGAGCTCAAGCCAAGTTAATCGCTCTGGGAACCAACACTAGTCTTCAGGTCTCAGGCACAGTTACTCAACATATAGGTTGAAAATGTATTCCCCATGCTGAGACACATTGCAGGTTAGTTAGGTCTCTCTCACCTCATTGAACCTTGTGACCAGGTCCTCTACTGCGTTGTGGGGCCGACTGCAGCCAGCCATAAGATGAGGTTGTACAGGTTGGTGTGTCTGCCCCTGGGGCTGCGGCTGGCCAGGGCCCCCCAGGTCGAGGGTGAGGAAGCAGAGATAGTCCTGGGGTAGGATCCGGCTGTAGAGCTGCAGCTCCTGATCCATGAGGATGTAGGCCATCTCCTCCGGGAACCTGACCAGGGGTTGGAGGTCAGACAGCTCCTTGTTGACCTCCGTCAGTGGAGCCGCCGGCACCACGCTGGATCCCACCATGGGGGAGTGCAGTTGACGCTCTGGGAGGGAGGAATAGGGAGAGGGAGGGTGAGGGGTGAAGGAGGAGGGAGGAGGGATGGGAGGGTGAGTCAAGAGGGAGTTAAGAAAGGAGTAAAATACTGTAGATTGTTTCTGGACTCCTATATTGACTCTACTGGTAGACACTTCATGTAGAACTGAATCAGAGAACTGTAAGCAATATGGTTATAGCCATAGAATTAGGAATTAGAATACTAATAGTAATTGAATAGGATCTCTATAGTAACAGCTGTATCCTACTCTCTGATAAGACAGGTAGTATTTTAATTTTGATTAATATACATTTCATATGATTTATTATGTCACTTTACTTCATTCAATACTTCATCAACTTGAATTTCATAAGATTCATATTGGTTATGGGACCTCTCAGGACAGCCCAGCCCAAGGGACTTGTGGTGATACAGGGAGGAGAGAAGTCATTGACGCCCGTGTTGCCGATGGACAGAACCACTTCCAGGAGGGTCCCTGAGATGTAGGCAGAAATGTCAGTCCTCTGTAGGGTTGCTCGGTAGCTACACTCCCCTCCTCCTTCCGGCCATGGCAATGTGGCCCTCCTCTCTGCAGACAGCAGCTTCCTGGAAGACAGGAGTAGAGCTCCTGAACTGGCCACCCTTACATCAGAACTCAGGGCATGGCATGCCTGGGAAGACATAGGAAGATACAGGGTCGCGTTCAGCAAGGCACACTGTAGCAAACCAAAACAATAATCTGTGTTCTCATTGGATAAGTTCAGGTGGAAGTCAAAGTTATAAAACCTTTTCTCCCTACTGAACACGACCCAGGCATCTCATCACCAAATCACACCACAGGAGGCTGGTGAGGGGAGGACGGCTCATATTTTTTATGTTTAAATATTTTTTATTAAACACACACCAGAATGGTGTCTAGGTATAAACAACAGGTATACAATTCTTATATAAACATAAAAGAGCAGACAGGAACAACAAGACCCAGAGTTCTGGGTGCAAAACAAATAATACAAAACACGACATACAGAACAAGGACATGTAGAAAGAAAGAGGGAAGCTGTCCCCCCCACTTATTCCCCCCCAACTGCTCGGGTGGCAGGGCCAGCACACGCTACCCAAAGGTAGATTAAAATATTACAATTGAGAGTGCGTTAATAAGTACAAATTCACAGCGCCGACTCGTCCAAGTAGGAGAGGAAAGGCTGCCAGATTTGATCAAATGTTGATAATTTATTGTTCAGAATATATCTAATTCTTTCTAAGTGCACAGTGTTTGCCAATTCACTGAGCCATAATTTGGTAGAGGGCGCTTCCCTCCTTTTCCAAAACGGAAGATGGTATTTTTTAAATGATATTTCCTGTTTTATAAAGATCTGAACTTTGGGATCTTCTGTCTGTAAATCTCTTGTTTATAAGGATGTTCTCAGCTATCCAGGATTAAGGTTTGGGGCCCGTGAAAGGGCGCCTGTGGTGCAACACATTCCCCACCAACACCCCTCCCCAGGACATTCAGCCCCCACCCACCACCACCCCTCCCTAGGACCACCACACTACCCCAGGACATTCATCCCCCACCCACCACCACCCCTCCCTAGGACCACCACACTACCCCAGGACATTCAGCCCCCTCCCTAGGACCACCACACTACCCCAGGACATTCAGCCCCCTCCCTAGGACCACCACACTACCCCAGGACATTCATCCCCCACCCACCACCACCCCTCCCTAGGACCACCACACTACCCCAGGACATTCAGCCCCCTCCCTAGGACCACCACACTACCCCAGGACATTCAGCCCCCTCCCTAGGACCACCACACTACCCCAGGACATTCATCCCCCTCCCTAGGACCACCACACTACCCCAGGACATTCAGCCCCCTCCCTAGGACCACCACACTACCCCAGGACATTCAGCCCCCATCCACCACCACCCCCCTAGGACCACCACCCTACCCCAGGACATTCAGCCCCCATCCACCACCACCCCCCCATAGGACCACCACACTACCCCAGGACATTCAGCCCCCATCCACCACCACCCCTCCCTAGGACCACCACACTACACCAGGACATTTAGCCCCCACCTACCACCACCCCTCCCTAGGACCACCACCCTACCCCAGGACATTCAGCCCCCATCCACCACCACCACACTACCCCAGGACATTCATCCCCCACCCACCACCACCCCTCCCTAGGACCACCACACTACCCCAGGACATTCAGCCCCCTCCCTAGGACCCCCCCCCCCTAGGACCACCTCACTACCCCAGGACATTCAGCCCCAATCCACCACCACCCCTCCCTAGGACCACCACACTACCCCAGGACATTCAGCCCCCTCCCTAGGACCACCACCCCCCTAGGACCACCTCACTACCCCAGGACATTCATCCCCCATCCACCACCACCCCTCCCTAGGACCACCACCCTACCCCAGGACATTCAGCCCCCATCCACCACCACCCCTCCCTAGGACTACCACCCTACCCCAGGACATTCAGCCCCCATCCACCACCACCCACCCCTAGGACCACCACCCTACCCCAGAACATTCAGCCCCCATCCACCACCACCCCCCTAGGACCACCTCACTACCCCAGGACATTCAGCCCCCATCCACCACCACCCCTCCCTAGGACCACCTCACTACCCCAGGACATTCAGCCCCCATCCACCCCCCCCCCCTAGGACCACCTCACTACCCCAGGACATTCAGCCCCTCCCTAGGACCACCACCCCCCCCTAGGACCACCCCCCTAGGACCACCTCACTACCCCAGGACATTCAGCCCCCATCCACCACCACCCCCCTAGGACCACCTCACTACCCCAGGACATTCAGCCCCCATCCACCACCCCCAGGACCACCTCACTACCCCAGGACATTCAGCCCCCATCCACCACCACCCCTCCCTAGGACCACCACCCTACCCCAGGACATTCAGCCCCCATCCACCACCACCCCCTAGGACCACCACCCTACCCCAGGACATTCAGCCCCCATCCACCACCACCCCCCCTAGGACCACCTCACTACCCCAGGACATTCAGCCCCCATCCACCACCACCCCCCCTAGGACCACCACCCTACCCCAGGACATTCAGCCCCCATCCACCACCACCCCTCCCTAGGACCACCTCACTACCCCAGGACATTCAGCCCCCATCCACCCCCCCTAGGACCACCACACTACCCCAGGACATTCAGCCCCCTCCCTAGGACCACCCCCCCTAGGACCACCTCACTACCCCAGGACATTCAGCCCCACCCTAGGACCACCACACTACCCCAGGACATTCAGCCCCCTCCCTAGGACCCCCCCTAGGACCACCTCACTACCCCAGGACATTCAGCCCCCATCCACCACCCCCCCCTAGGACCACCACACTACCCCAGGACATTCAGCCCCCTCCCTAGGACCACCCCCCCCTAGGACCACCTCACTACCCCAGGACATTCAGCCCCACCCTAGGACCACCACACTACCCCAGGACATTCAGCCCCCTCCCTAGGACCCCCCCCTAGGACCACCTCACTACCCCAGGACATTCAGCCCCCATCCACCACCACCCCTCCCTAGGACCACCACACTACCCCAGGACATTCAGCCCCCTCCCTAGGATTCCCCCCCCTAGGACCACCACCCTTCCCTAGGACCACCTCACTACCCCAGGATATTCAGCCCCCTCCCTAGGACCACCTCACTACCCCAGGACATTCAGCCCCCATCCACCCCCCCTAGGACCACCACACTACACCAGGACATTCAGCCCCCTCCCTAGGACCACCACACTACCCCAGGACATTCAGCCCCCTCCCTAGGACCACCACACTACACCAGGACATTCAGCCCCCATCCACCCCACCTCCCCAGGACCCCCCCCTAGGACCACCTCACTACCCCAGGACATTCAGCCCCCATCCACCACCACCCCCCTAGGACCACCTCACTACCCCAGGACATTCAGCCCCACCCTAGGACCACCACACTACCCCAGGACATTCAGCCCCCTCCCTAGGGCCCCCTCCCCCCCCTAGGACCACCTCACTACCCCAGGACATTCAGCCCCCCCATCCACCCCCCTAGGACCACCACACTACCCCAGGACATTCAGCCCCCTCCCTAGGACCATTCCCCCCCCCCTAGGACCACCTCACTACCCCAGGACATTCAGCCCCACCCTAGGACCACCACACTACCCCAGGACATTCAGCCCCCTCCCTAGGACCCCCCCCTAGGACCACCTCACTACCCCAGGACATTCAGCCCCCATCCACCACCACCCCTCCCTAGGACCACCACACTACCCCAGGACATTCAGCCCCCTCCCTAGGATTCAGCCCCCCATCCCCCCCCCCCCCCCTAGGACCACCACCCTTCCCTAGGACCACCTCACTACCCCAGGATATTCAGCCCCCTCCCTAGGACCACCTCACTACCCCAGGACATTCAGCCCCCATCCACCCCCCCCCCTAGGACCACCACACTACACCAGGACATTCAGCCCCCTCCCTAGGACCACCACACTACCCCAGGACATTCAGCCCCCTCCCTAGGACCACCACACTACACTACACCAGGACATTCAGCCCCCATCCACCACCACCCCCCCCTAGGACCACCTCACTACCCCAGGACATTCAGCCCCCATCCACCACCACCCCCCTAGGACCACCACACTACCCCAGGACATTCAGCCCCCACCACCAGGAGAGAGAGAGGAGACAGGGAAGTGGATCCAGCTGGCAGACAATATGCTTTAGTTAAACCATAAATTCCCTGGAGTCTAATATTCTGAAGTTATATTCACATTATCATCACCGGACTTTAACCTCCTTTGGTTCCTTTAAAGGGTATGGAACTCATAGTCATGAATTAATTTATTATTTTATTGAACGTTACATTACATTCTGTCTTGTTGAGGTTGAGCTTGAGGTGGTGGGGAGACATCCAAGCTGAGATATCTGCCAGGCACGCAGAGATAATGAGAAAGTAGTTAAGTGTCCTCCACAAAGCACTGATAGGAGAGACCATGTGAGGATATGACTGAGCTGAGTGACGTGGTGTATAGAGAGAAGAGAAGAGGAGGGCCTAGAATGCTCAAGTGTTTTGGAAAGAAAATAAGAAGGTATACTGGTATATAGTTTTGGTTTCTTGAGGAAGGGAGTGACTCCGCCATTTTGAAATCAGAGGGGTCAGGGATGAGGTGATGAGAAAAGTAAGGAATGGGAGAAGGTCTCCAGGGATGGTTTGGAAAAGAGAGGAGGGGATAGGGTTGAGTAGGCAGGTTGATGGGCGAACGGACCTCACTAGTTGCAGGATTTCATCTGGAGAGAAAGGGGAGAAAGAGGTCAAGACAGAGTAGTTCTGTGTGAATGGGACCAGTGGATCCAATAGGCCGAGTGAATGAGGAGCAGATGTCGTCAGTCTTTTCAAAGTGGTTGACAAAGTCGTCCACAGAGGGAGGGGGGAGGGATTAAGGAGGGAGGAGCAAGTGGAAAAGCGTTTCCTAGGGTTAGAGGCAGAAGCTTGACATTTAGAGTGATAGAAAGTGGCTTTAGCAGTGGATACAGAGGAAGAGAAGGTAGCGAGGAGGGAGTGAAAGAAGTTTCATTTTCCTCCATTTTCACTCAGCAGCCCGCATGCATCCCTGTCCTGTAAGCTGGCAATGAGTCACTCAGCCACGGACCAGGAGGGGAGGGCCGAGCCGGCCGGGAGGAAAGGGGACAGTGCGAGTCATAGGAGGAGACGAGGGTTGAAGAGGCAGAACCAGGAGACAGAAGGACTTAACAGAAGGGAGAGATTATAGGATAGAAGAGGAGTGAGTAATGGGAGAGAGAGAGTGAAGATTGCGATGGCACATGACCCTCTGGGTAGGGGCTGAGTGGCTAGGGTTGGAGGAGAGGGAGACAGAAAAGGAAACAAAGTAGTGATCAGAGACCTGGAGGGGGGTTGCAGTGAGATTAGTAGGCGTGCAGCCTCTAGTAAAGACGAGGTCAAGAGTGTTGGGGACTGGGAAGGACGAGGTCAAGAGTGTTGCCTGTCTTGTGAGTTGGAGGGGACTGGGAACGGTGAGGTCAAGTGTGTTGCCTGCCTTGTGAGTTGGAGGGGACTGGGAACGGTGAGGTCAAGTGTGTTGCCTGCCTTGTGAGTTGGAGGGGACTGGGAACGGTGAGGTCAAGTGTGTTGCCTGCCTTGTGAGTTGGAGGGGACTGGGAACGGTGAGGTCAAGTGTGTTGCCTGCCTTGTGAGTTGGAGGGGACTGGGAACGGTGAGGTCAAGTGTGTTGCCTGCCTTGTGAGTTGGAGGGGACTGGGAACGGTGAGGTCAAGTGTGTTGCCTGCCTTGTGAGTTGGAGGGGACTGGGAACGGTGAGGTCAAGTGTGTTGCCTGCCTTGTGAGTTGGAGGGGACTGGGAACGGTGAGGTCAAGTGTGTTGCCTGCCTTGTGAGTTGGAGGGGACTGGGAACGGTGAGGTCAAGTGTGTTGCCTGCCTTGTGAGTTGGAGGGGACTGGGAAGGGTGAGGTCAAGTGTGTTGCCTGCCTTGTGAGTTGGAGGGGACTGGGAAGGGTGAGGTCCAGAGGCAAGGAGAGGAAAGAAAGTTGGAAAGAAATTAAACGAAGGCAGATGTCAGGAGTACAAAGAGTGGTGAGCTATTGTCCGGAAATGAATTTATCAAGGTGTCAAGCTCATTAAGGAACTCTCTAAGAGCAAGTGGTGGGCGATAGATGACATCAATGTTAAGCTTGAGCGGACGAGTGACAGTGACAGCATGGAATTCAAATGAGGAGATGGACACGTGGGTGAGGGAGGAAATGTGAGGAAAAAAAAAAACTCCACTTAGGAGAAATGAGTAGCCCTGTGCCACCACCGCGACGACGAGATGCCCTCGGACTAAGAGAGAAAACATAGTCAGATGAAGAGAGAGCAGCTGGAGTAGAAGTATTCTCTGGGGGGATCCATGTCTATGTCAGAGCCAAAAAGTCAAGGGTCTGAAGCGCAGCATAAGCTGAGATGACCTTGACGTTCTTGACCGCAAATCGGCAGTTCCAAATGCTGCCAGAGACCTGGAATTCAACATGGTTTTTGCGTGCAGGGTACACTAAATTAGAAGGGTTGTAAACAAGAGGTGGGGAGCGTCTGTAAAGCCTACAGGGAAAGGTGCGAACAGGTATAGAAAACACACACAGTTGCCAAACCTACAATAGAGCAAAATGAGATCATCAGAAAATAACTAGGTAAGATACAATCTGTGCCCTTGAGACGTGGCCACATTGGTAAGAGCCAAAACCCTGGGTCGTATTCATTAGGGAACAAATGGAAGAAAATGGACTGAAACTGGGAGGGACTGTACTTGGAATTGTCCAATAAGAGCAGCGTGTTTTTGTTTTCTATTTCAAAATGTTTTCCCTAAATGAATCTGATCAGCATGCACTGCGCTGGATCAGAGGCTTCCACAGATGTTAAGAGAATGGCCTTCAATGGACCTTATTTGTCAGATGATTGTATCGTCAAATCTGGTCATTTCACTCAAAGCTCAGGATTTTGGTCGATTTGAAGATGATCATAGGGTGCAACGCAATTGTCTATAGTGGTGTCCTCCACTCATCTCCACTCCATTCTGTACTGATCACAGGGAAGGTGAGAGCGGTATCTTCTTAGTATTTGCATACACCAGTCGGACTGGTCCAGTCCATTTATTTGACATCAGAGAAGATGACTGTAGGAGATGAGGAGAGGAAGCCTTGGTTATTTAGTGTTGTTGTTATATGTGGTTTTGTACATTTGTAAAGTTTCAATATAAGAACATATCTAGTAAGTTCTAGGCTTACTTCCCATTCAGCTTGTTGCTAGTATTGTACAATCAGGGTTGGGGAGTAACGGATTACATGTAAGGGATTACAAAAAAACAGTAACTGTAATCCGTTACCAGCAAAAATATTGTAATCAGATTACAGATACTTTCGAAAAACCGACGACTACTTTTAAATTCAGAAGGATGTTTGAAAAAAAGATCTTTGACACTTCTCTGTTTTCTCAATGACATTCAAATCAGAATTGAAAAAGGCTCAAATTTAGGTTTGTTCCACCAGAAGTGTATTTCTGATCAATTTGATGTTATTTTAATGGACAACAAAAAATGTGCTTTTCTTTCAAAAACAAGGACAAGTCACCCCAAACTTTTGAATGGTAGTGTATATTTATCCATTGATTGTTGAAGAATATAATTTATAAATCCTTCATGAGCTTAGTTCAACTGTCGTACTCCATGACAACCCCAAATATAAGATAGATTTATTCCAATGTTTGTAAACATTGTAAATATAAACAAACACTGTATAGCCTCATAACATGGTTAAAACAATCATTTTATATCATGGATGGTCAGTCCTTGCTTCCATAGCTCTGTCTATTCATCTGAGTGGTTACATTTCTCCAGGCCCATCCCTCAACTTTTCACCAAAACAGAGGATGGGCATCCATTTTGTTATTGTTTCATCTGTGGATTTGCCCTTTAAACAGCTGCATATTATCAAGATAAAGTGTCACCAACAAAAAGGTAAACAATAGGCAAATGCAGCACATGGCATTTATTTTTTTTACGTGTAAATTGCACTTTTCAGTAGTGCTCAAAGCATGCCATGAGTGCAGCATTTATTTTTAAACTAATATAATAATGCCATGAGTACAGTCAGCATTTATTTTTAAACTCAAATCAATCAGCCCAATCAGTCCTCCATGACAACAAAATCATAAACATTGAGGAGGGGTGGCTAATAATATAAGGGCACAAGGCAAGACCCAAATGCAGACTCAGTGTAACGGCTTTCTAGGTGTGGTGAAGGGGAGTCGGACCAAACTGCAGCGTGTAGATTGCGATCCATGTTTAATGAAAAAACAAACGTAAATATGAATAAACACAAAACACTACAAAACAATAAACGTAATGAAAACCGAAACAGCCTATACTTGTCAACTAAATACAGCGACAGGAACAAAGACACTAAGGACAATCACCCACGACAAACTCAAAGAATATGGCTGCCTAAATATGGTTCCCAATCAGAGACAACGATAAGCACCTGCCTCTGATTGAGAACCACTCCAGACAGCCATAGACTTTGCTAGATCACCCCACTAGCTACAAGACAAAACACACCACAATACAAAAACTCCATGCCACACCCTGGCCTGACCCAATACATGAAGAAAAACACAAAATACTTAGACCAGGGCGTGACACACAGGAGTCAGATGGTAGTGCTCCGATATTTATTATAACAAAGGGAGTACGCAAAGGCAGGTCGGGAACAGACGAGAATTCATAAACCAGGTCCAAACGGTACCAGACGATAGGCAGTCTCGAGGTCAAGCCAGGCAGGGGTCAGAAACCAGATCGGAGTCCAAAAACAGTACAAGGGGATAGGCAGGCTGATAATCAGACCAGGCAGAGTGGTCAGGCAGGCAGGTTCGGAGTCAGGACAGGCAAGGGTCAAAACCAGGAGGACTAGAAATAAGCAGAGACTGAGAAAAATAGGAGCAAGGAAAAACGCTGGTTGACTTGGCAAACAAGATGAACTGGCACAGAGAGACAGGAAACACAAGGATATATACACCGGGGATGAAACGCAACACATGGAGGGGGTGGAGACAATTACAAGGACAGGTGAACCAGATCAGGGTGTGACAAACAAGTCCTTAGTTTTGGGGTCATGCTCAGGTAAAACAATTTGGCTAATCTATACTTCAATATTTCCAAGTCCTATTCTTCAAGATCAAGGGGTTTAACATTTATTGGAATGACTGGAATTCTGATAGACTTGGTTTTTAATGTAAAGATGTAATTTAATGGTATTATTATATGTAGTAGAAAGTGATGGGTTAGAAGAAGCCTACAAACCAAACCATAAAGTAAAATTGAACATCCATATATGGCCAGCTATGTAAACTTTAACATTGATTTATCCTGCAATAGATGTCGTTCAATTGGTAACATACATTTTTATCTTCTTCTAAAGCCTCTACATGGGAAAGTAATCTAAAAGTAAGAGAATGTAATCAGATAACGTTACTGAGTTTGGGTAATCCAGAAGTTGTTACTGATTACAACTAGTAACTGTAACTGGTAACTGTAACGGATTACATTTAGAAAGTAACCTACCCAAACCCGTGTACAATGATTTCTAGGCCTAAACCAATAATGAAAGATTATATCTGTCAGATAGTGATAAATGTTTATTACCACCTGTAAACTAAACCGTCTATCAACAACTGATAAGCTCTTTACGACCCATTTAGAAATGATACATTCAATGTTAAGTGTTACTCAAATACCTTTCATACTGTATATGGCTTAAAACTCATGTCAGTTTATACATTTCTATCTGTTTAAATGAAATTAAATAGAACGACAAATTTAGTCAAGTGGAACGAGAGAGAACACCCTAATACATTTCATCTTGATGTTCTGCTGCTGCTTGGGCAATTTAAAGGATTGATTGTGGACTTATTTGTGGAGGAATGTAACTTGTTTTTCTGGGTGATTTGTGATATTTTATTTGTGCTTCCCATGACTGTGTTTTTGTATTTTAATGTGTATATACAGTATATAATATATATATGTATATATATATATCGCGCTTGGTTATAATGTGTATATTATGTTGTACATACAGGGCACATTTGTAAAAGAGACCTTCAGTAGGTCTCAATGTCTTAAATAAAAAATATGTTTTTGTCAAATTGTGGAAGGTTGCTACAGATGTTGGCCATGGACCTATTGGCCATGGACCTATTGGCCATGGACCTATTGGCCATGGACCTATTGGCCATGGACCTATTGGCCATGGACCTATTGGCCATGGACCTATTGGCCATGGACCTATTGGCCATGGACCTATTGGCCATGGACAGTCTATACATTGGCTAGAAACTATTCTGCCATATTGCACCAAACCAGGGATACACATCTCTCTGCAGTAGAATCTTGTTAAGGTTTTTGGTATCACTTCAGCCATCCATACAGCCTTTCATAGACTATAATACTACAGCACTTGTCACAAGGCTGCATGTAATATACTGTACTGCATGTTTGCAATGAAACCATCTGAAATGATAGTGGTGCCACAAGATCATGTACGGAACCCCTGTAACACTATAAGATATACTGCCATAAGCAACACTCTGCCTATCTTGTAGGGTTTTACCTAACAGTTAAACAGAGACAAATAAAACCTGCATTTACCATCAGGGACACAATCACACTACCTTGAGCGATCACCACTCATACGAATAACTAAGATGATAGTATGCATCATTTGATAGAAAAGTCAGTTAAGTGCTACTGCTTTCATTGAATAAACCATCTGAATGACAAAGACAATATATTTGACTTACATTAGAAAATCATGCCTAATGCAATACAGCCTCCACAATTAGAGTATGTTTGAGACTGAAGAGAAAGAGCATGTCTGAAACCTAAGAGGAGAGAGAGGGAGCAAAACTAGAGAGAGGGGGTGGGGAAGCTCCCCTTATATGGTTAGGGAGACTTGACATCAGTAAGAGGAGTTATCAGGAGAACATGACCATTCTCTATAAAACACATCACATTGCTCTTCTACACAAACCACTGCAGTTTGGGCGATCCGTGAAAATCTCTATATTGTGGAAACAAAGCCTTATGCCATCACGTTAGGTCGGCAGTGACTGCACTCAAGAAAAGACTCACACAGGACACACACACGCACATAAAAATCACTCCTTAGCCTGAATTGGCCCGCAAAGGCTAGCATTTCCGTGGTGCGAATAGGAAGACGCATCAGGAGGGTGATCACGTGTGTTAGCAAGGCAGGGGTAATGGGTTCGAGCCTTGGTATGAGCCGACTCAGGAGGGTGATCACGTGTGTTAGCAAGGCTGGGGTAATGGGTTCGAGCCTTGGTATGAGCCGACTCAGGAGGGTGATCACGTGTGTTAGCAAGGCTGGGGTAATGGGTTCGAGCCTTGGTATGAGCCGACTCAGGAGGGTGATCACGTGTGTTTGCAAGGCTGGGGTAATGGGTATGAGCCGACTCAGGAGGAAACGGTACTCGCTAAGCAAGCAGCGTGAGGTCCTTTACACACACAGCTACCAATCACATGTTTATTCAATAACCATGACTGCTATTTTAAATGCCAATTTTTTTCCCTTCATGAACTGATTTTCCCCTCTGAAATTCCCTGAATTGTCTGACCCACACTATTGAGTTCAGTCAACCTTGAAATTACCTCATTAAACCCTGATCACTGAAACAGATTCTGGTATTAGTTTCTACAGAAATTACTTAACAAGGATCTTAGAGTCTTATTTTCTGCTGAGACCACGGTGGCTCAGTACAAATATCTATTGTACAACAACAGTTGCAGTTAATTTCATGTCTTCTGCTGTCAGTTGAATCGGCTATGCAATTTATTTTCAAAAGGAGAGCATTTAATTGACCCTAATTCAAAGTGTTTTTCAGATTAGATTGGACACTTCTCTGTGCCAATGGTTTAAGTGAGAAGTAACAATATATATCATACCACTAGGTGGCAGTCTAATGTATTATTACCAGCAGCGTACAGTCTATTGCTGCTGCAGAATAAGTACTGAATGAGAAGGTCTGCAGTCCATTCTCTGAGGTTTACTGACTTCTAAAGGGGCAATCTGTGATTGGTAAATACTTTTCTAAAATGTTTGTCTCCAAAAGTGGCAGGGGCCCCACTTTGTTGTCATTTGAATCCCAGACTAGACTGCATCATAACCCCCTCTGAGCTCATGCCACTCCTCATTCTCCCTTTGAGGAATGTACTCATAACTCTTTATTGTGTTGGACCACAGTACACACTGTCATGTTTTAACAAATGTACATAAAATAATTGAGGATAAAACATAATAAAGCCCAAAGGCATTTTTCCATTTGGGGTCCTGAGAAAATACATTTCTTAAAAGTCAACACAGACATCACCATCTTCTCATGATTCCTGGTGAATGTGTAAAGCAGACTGAAGACAGACCACCCCCCCATCTCTCATGATTCCTGGTGAAGGTGTAAAGCAGACTGAAGACAGACCACCCCCCCATCTCTCATGATTCCTGGTGAAGGTGTAAAGAGGACTGAAGACAGACCATCCCCCTCATCTCCCATGATTCCTGGTGAAGGTGTAAAGCAGCCTGAAGACAGACCATCCCTCATGATTCCTGGTGAAGGCGTAAAGCAGACTGAAGACAGACCATCCCACTCATCTCTCATGATTCCTGGTGAAGGTGTAAAGCAGACTGAAGACAGACCATCCCACTCATCTCTCATGATTCCTGGTGAATGTGTAAAGCAGACTGAAGACAGACCATCCCACTCATCTCTCATGATTCCTGGTGAAGGTGTAAAGCGGACTGAAGACAGACCATCTCCTCATCTCTCAGTTCTCTCTAGTCATCCTTATATGACAGGTTATTCTTTCAATAGGCTGTGACTGTTTTAACCTACTCTGGGTCTACCTACCAAACAATTACCACAGGTTGAAGCTACACGTAGGCCAAGTACGCAAGTTGTTCCTTTTATTTCTCCTGAAGCTTGATGTTTATGACTCAGCAGCACCTTAAAAACAAACTCTGGAGCGTGAGTGCTTTGTTTTCCACTGACTGTATTTGTTTTGCATGGTTGAGATTGTAACCATATGCCAAGTGATTGTGATGTAATGGTGTAGCCTAACTTTTCCATTGGGTGTGTACCCACTAGTGCAGAGCAGCCCAGGCCCTGTATCTGTGTCGCAAATGGCACCCTATTGCCTTTATAGTGCACTACTTTTGACTAGGGCCCATAAGGCTCTGGTCAAAAATAGTGCACTATATAAGGAATATGGTGCCATTTGAGACACAGCTCTATAATACAGGCCTCTAAAGTTCTACTAAGTTAACCACCCCTCCCCTTTGCTCTCCTACCCGGCTGCCCCAACCCCCATTGCCACTGCAGCTCAGTGAGTTTTGGCTGCAGGTTGGCTTTTATTGGGGTGACTCATATACTAATGGCAGCTCTGCAGGGAAGTCACTACAAAGTCATACATTCAGATGTGAAACCTACACCTAACCTTAAGCAAACTGATAACCTTATGCCTAACCCTAACCTTAAAATAAGATGTGAAACCTACACCTAACCTTAAGCAAACTGATAACCTTATGCCTAACCTTAACCTTAAAATAAGATGTGAAACCTACACCTAACCTTAAGCAAACTGATAACCTTATGCCTAACCCTAACCTTAAAATAAGATGTGAAACCTACACCTAACCTTAAGCAAACTGATAACCTTATGCCTAACCCTAACCTTAAAATAAGATGTGAAACCTACACCTAACCTTAAGCAAACTGATAACCTTATGCCTAACCTTAACCTTAAAATAAGATGTGAAACCTACACCTAACCTTAAGCAAACTGATAACCTTATGCCTAACCCTAACCTTAAAATAAGATGTGAAACCTACACCTAACCTTAAGCAAACTGATAACCTTATGCCTAACCTTAACCTTAAAATAAGATGTGAAACCTACACCTAACCTTAAGCAAACTGATAACCTTATGCCTAACCCTAACCTTAAAATAAGATGTGAAACCTACACCTAACCAAACTGATAACCTTATGCCTAACCCTAACCTTAAAATAAGATGTGAAACCTACACCTAACCAAACTGATAACCTTATGCCTAACCCTAACCTTAAAATAAGATGTGAAACCTACACCTAACCCTAACCAAACTGATAACCTTATGCCTAACCCTAACCTTAAAATAAGATGTGAAACCTACACCTAACCCTAACCAAACTGATAACCTTATGCCTAACCCTAACCTTAAAATAAGATGTGAAACCTACACCTAACCAAACTGATAACCTTATGCCTAACCCTAACCTTAAAATAAGATGTGAAACCTACACCTAACCTAACCAAACTGATAACCTTATGCCTAACCCTAACCTTAAAATAAGATGTGAAACCTACACCTAACCAAACTGATAACCTTATGCCTAACCCTAACCTTAAAATAAGATGTGAAACCTACACCTAACCCTAACCAAACTGATAACCTTATGCCTAACCCTAACCTTAAAATAAGATGTGAAACCTACACCTAACCAAACTGATAACCTTATGCCTAACCCTAACCTTAAAATAAGATGTGAAACCTACACCTAACCCTAACCAAACTGATAACCTTATGCCTAACCCTAACCTTAAAATAAGATGTGAAACCTACACCTAACCCTAACCAAACTGATAACCTTATGCCTAACCCTAACCTTAAAATAAGATGTGAAACCTACACCTAACCAAACTGATAACCTTATGCCTAACCCTAACCTTAAAATAAGATGTGAAACCTACACCTAACCCTAACCAAACTGATAACCTTATGCCTAACCCTAACCTTAAAATAAGATGTGAAACCTACACCTAACCCTAACCAAACTGATAACCTTATGCCTAACCCTAACCTTAAAATAAGATGTGAAACCTACACCTAACCAAACTGATAACCTTATGCCTAACCCTAACCTTAAAATAAGATGTGAAACCTACACCTAACCAAACTGATAACCTTATGCCTAACCCTAACCTTAAAATAAGATGTGAAACCTACACCTAACCCTAACCAAACTGATAACCTTATGCCTAACCCTAACCTTAAAATAAGATGTGAAACCTACACCTAACCCTAACCAAACTGATAACCTTATGCCTAACCCTAACCTTAAAATAAGATGTGAAACCTACACCTAACCCTAACCAAACTGATAACCTTATGCCTAACCCTAACCTTAAAATAAGATGTGAAACCTACACCTAACCCTAACCAAACTGATAACCTTATGCCTAACCCTAACCTTAAAATAAGATGTGAAACCTACACCTAACCAAACTGATAACCTTATGCCTAACCCTAACCTTAAAATAAGATGTGAAACCTACACCTAACCAAACTGATAACCTTATGCCTAACCCTAACCTTAAAATAAGATGTGAAACCTACACCTAACCCTAACCAAACTGATAACCTTATGCCTAACCCTAACCTTAAAATAAGATGTGAAACCTACACCTAACCCTAACCAAACTGATAACCTTATGCCTAACCCTAACCTTAAAATAAGATGTGAAACCTACACCTAACCAAACTGATAACCTTATGCCTAACCCTAACCTTAAAATAAGATGTGAAACCTACACCTAACCAAACTGATAACCTTATGCCTAACCCTAACCTTAAAATCAGACCAAAAAAGGAACAACAACAACACATTCATACATGTTTTACATTGCCACTGGCCCATCTAGTGGAAACCAGTCAGCTAACCCTCCAAGATAAGATTCATCCCAAAATACGTCAACCTGAGTGTTGGCTCACACTACACAGTGTAGCACTGTACCATTTCCTTTACACGTTTCCTTTCTGAAACACGCAGTGTATGTGTTTGTGTGGGTATGGTCTAGGTGTGTGTGTCCAGTGTACTCTAGGGATTTTCCAAAGTAGTTTTATACTAAAAGTGACACATTTTTTCTCAATGGAACCATTAAAGCCAACTGCGTGTATGCTCTTACCTCAAAAAACAAGTCTCCTGTTTTTCCAAGGAGAAGTTTACACACTTGCAGATGTAGACTCTGAGAGGTTGAACTGTGTTTACTGTATCCCCCAGAAGTTTGGTGGCCATCCTCATCCCACACCTGGAGGGGCTCCCTTCTGCAGACAGTGTTCCACGCCTCCTCACCGATCCTCCCTGTGCGTAACGTCCTGATGATAGCCCTGGTTCCTGTACACATCGACTTCTTCACCCTCTGGTTTTCCCTCAAAAATCTACGGACCAGGACCGTCGAACACTCTTGCATATTATATGAAACGTTATCCTCAGTCTCGCAGTCAGATCCTAACCCATTGTCTGAGGCCATCTTTAAAGCCGTGGGGCTTTTGGAAGGGCTGGCGGGAAGGAGTGCCAATGTAGAGCACATTTTAGTTTCTGCTTTGCCCCCTGGGCTGATGTGGCCATCTCTGAGTCTATGGACAGAGCTGGTGTCGGTGACTGTTGATGATGTCACCTCCTCCACCAGACAGAAGGCAAAGCTGCCCGTAGTGACTCCTGTGGAAGATGGCACTGAGGACATTGAGGATTCTGAGCCTGACACCTTGCCCCCAACAGCCTCCTTGCCTCTATCATAACCTAAGGAGGTACCAGGGTAGAGCAAGCCCTGAAACCAGTTCTTGTTACTGCCCCCACCTGATAGTGTCATTGCATTACACAGAGGAGACAACTCCTCTGACTCCAACTCCATGACACTCCTGCATACATCTGTGTTGTGATGCACTATAGTACCTTCAATGCTCTGTGTAACAGATCCTGTTTTATCAGCTGTGTACGTCTGAGGTGAAATCCCTGCTCTCTGGACTGCAGTGTTACTGTCAGGGTCCTTGCGAACGTCTGTGATCTGACTGCAGCACAGTACACAAGGCCCAAGGCCCTTCCTGCAGCTTGCGTTACAGAAGCAACCCGAAGGTTTACTGGCAGGCACAGTCACACACTCTCTCTGTCTCGATCCAGCATCCAGAGACTCCATTGCACGGCAGCCATTGCTGGAGTGTTTATCCGGTGGTGGTGGCGGTGCATCTGTGTTATCAGACTGGAGTTGAACTTTAACTCTCTGCTGGTCCCCATGTGAGCCCCTGGGCCTCACAGTCCCATGATCTATCTCCTTGGCACATGTCTCTGCCCCGTCTGTGTTGCTGGTAGAGAATTCCTCCATCTTGCTGGCCGGCCTGCCTGTCTGTGTCTTCCTCCTGGTCGGTATTCAGAGATGTCAGAGCATCTAGAAACAGAGGTGGGTGCAGGTGGAGTCCACAACAGCTGTGAAAGCCAGGAGAGTGAAATTATTTTGTCAATGCTGCATGTTGTTAAGGAGATGTGTCCCTCTGTGCACAATTAGAGATGAACTTTGCTGCTGTGCCAGCCAGGCAGGCACACCCCTCGTAAATCTGCAGGAGACAGCAGGAAAACCCAAGTTAGATATAAAATGGCACTGGATACAATGCACCAAGGGAAGTGACTATAATTTGATGATTGAAGGCAGATATACCATACAATCAGGCTTTCCTTCCCTTCCCTTCCTATGGCCAAACAAAGCGAGACAACAATATTAAGACCATATTATGGGGTAACTGTAACAGAGCTCTGTGCAGTGACCTACTGTACGTGCATTAAAGCTCCTAAAGTGGTGAATGAAAAATTGTTAATAGAATATTGGACCCCATTCTCTTCTGCTACAGTAGCCTATCAAAAACCCTGCATTATCAAAGGTTTGTTTGCATGGGATTATCACATGAAAACCCTATTAGAATAATCAAAAAGTCACAAGACTAAAACTTCTCAAACTTTTCAGCCTGTGATCTTGTTGAATGATTAGCTTTTCCTTACCTTAGTGTGGTTGACTTGTGTCTCTCCAGTTTCATTTCCAGCTGTCCAGATGCGTCCCAGTTCCTTCTCTATTCCTGGTATTATAGGGGGTCTGTGAGGAGAGGAAAAGAGAGGAATCAGGGGAGTGGGAGTCACAGAAACAGGGATCTCACCGGGCAGGGCTTTCGTTACAGAACTTGGCAGGAGCTTTTTTCCTTTTTTATTCTCACAGCTAACTGGGTTGTTTTGCAATCACACTGGACAGGACCTAATGCTAATACCTTCACAGCGTTTAAAGTGGCAGTCACTTAAATAGACTTGCTTTTATACTCCCATCTATTCAATATGAACTTTGTACCATCAGGTCAATATGGGTGTACAATCAATCATGAGTTGCTTGCTCATTCAGAAGGTAAACACACAACATAGGGTAAGGTTAGGATTTGGTTAATGCAACACGTGCCTACTTTGCAATTACCTTACTTTCCTATTTTAGCAGATTAGATTTGAGCAGCTTTCTAAAGGCATTAAATAGTGCCTCTTTGATTTTGAAGAACATGACATTTGATTGGTACAAATGTCTTATCATAACAAAAACATATGAAACCAGAGGTTTAAAAACATTCCGTCTCTGATGAAACAACTGGATGACTGTTTCTGTGGTCTTGTAACCAACTCTGTATAATAGCGCCTCCAGCTGGAATAGAATCGTCATTAGATGTGAAATGGTTTGATTCCTCCTGCATACCGTAGAATTCGCGGAAGAAAGAAATGTCTTTCAAACCGACTGGGGTCACGTTTTGCACGAATTACACGAAGACAACATCAATATTGCTGGATTTGTGTCGGATAACTGACAGGTAATCCAAAAGAAATGGAGCTAGGAATATTTTCCTAATAAATTCATTTTTTTTTAACGCGTTTGTAGTAGCTAGCCAGGCTAATGCTACCAACTAGCATTTACTTTGATAGTGAACACAGCTAGCTATACTTATCGCGTCAATGATTTGATAAATTATTCGGGGTTTCACTCGTAAAATGATATACTCTGATTACTTGGATTAGTCTGAAAATGGGACAGACCTGTCCGTAATAATTTTTGTTCAACCAAATGTAAATTAGCTGCAGATGCGTCGTTTTTGTCAAGGATAGTTATAGTTCTAAATTTAATATGGTCCCGTGTGGCTATAAGAAAATAACCATATTATACATCCATTAGAAAACTCACTACTGTAAGCCGGAACCTGCTAAATGACTCGCGTTAAATTGTAAAATGTAACTTCTTAATTCAATTTTTTTTTATGATAACATTTCAGGGGGAATGACATTTTATTCCATTGATGAAATTCCCTCCATTGTTTTGCCACTACCACCTAGCTAGTGATCAATGTTCCTCTCCTGTAAGATGGAGTCAATACCCACATTTCTCTGTTTCTATCATATTGTAGCCTATAAATCCACGACTTGCTGAGAAGAACCACCATCCTTCACAATGTTCCTCACCATGGCCCTGCTGAGGAAAGGCATCTCTGGGAAGCAGTGGATCGGGAAGTACCGCCGGCCACGTGCCATCACCTGGCAGATGAAACGCAACATGCTGGTGCACCTGGAACGCGAGGCAGAGAATGAGTATTGGATCTCCAGACCATACATGACCCCAGAGCAGGAGAGAGGACACGCCGCTGAGCGCCGAGCACAGAACTGGCTCAAAATTAAGGAGACCAAGTTTAAAAAGTTTCCAGAACATAAATATGTTGCGGATCATCTAAGTCACCTCAACACAACCAAGACATGGTCCAGTTAATAACGAGGAAGTATTGACTTTGTGTGGGGGGATGGAGAGAGGGTTGACTCTGGTGTGAAATGTATGTAATGTATATGAACTATGGAGTGTTGGAAATTCTCTATAAAGCCAGCTCTGATTTAAAAACCACCTGATTTTTGCTTCATAATACATTTCAAATGTTCTTGTGCATACATCAGTGGGTTTCAAACCTCTCCTTTGGTACCCTCAGATATTTCACAATTATGTTGTAGGCCTGAACTAGTGTAAAGGGTGCCATGCTGCTTGCTTAGCATGCTTCCTCTTAGCATGCTTCCACTTCCTCTTGATTCAGCTCAAACCCAACACCTCTGCCTCACAAACATGTGTCTGCCCTCCTGAAGCATCTTACCCATTCGTGCCACTGCAAAGCTTTGGGCAGCGCAAGTGGAGACACTTCAGGCTGAGGAGTGCATTTCCAGCTCCCATCTGCTACACTAGCTCATATGATTCACCTATTAAAGTCTTGATGATCAGTTGACAAGTTGAATCAGGTGTGCAAGCTCTGGAGTAGTTCAAGTAGCCTACATGGAACGGCTTTATGTCCCGATGAGAGGTTTGAGAACCACTGGCGTACTTGACGATGATCTTTCAGAATGTGTTTAAACAGTTTAGGATGCAAATAGACCCACAACTTGTACAAAAGAAGGCCCATTTCACTCTCAAAGGTGCAGGGTACCCACGGTGACTATTAAAACCTTCCCCAACCAGAAACCATGTATTGATGGCAGCCTTCGTGCAAAACTTAAAAGTATGAACCACTGCTTTTAATCATGGCAAGGTGACCGAAAACATGACGGAATACGAACAGTGTAGCTATTCCCTCTAAGGCAATCAAACAAGCTAAGCGTCAGTATAGAGACAAAGTAGAGTCGCAATTCAACGGCTCAGACACAAGACATATGTGGCAGGGTCTACAGTCAATCACGGATTACAAAAAGAAAACCAGCCCCGTCGTGGACGCCGATGTCTTGCTCCCAGAGAAAGTAAACAACCTCTTTGCTAGTTTTGAGGACAATACAGTGCCACTGACACGGCCCGCTACCAAAACCTGTGGGCTCTCCTTCACCGCAGCCAAAGTGAGTAAAACATTTAAACGTGTTAACCCTCGCAAGGCTGCCGGCCCAGATGGCATCTCTAGCCGCATCCTCAGAGCATGCGCAGACCAACTGGCTGGTGTGTTTTGGACACATTCAATCAATCCCTATCCAAGTCTGCTGTTCCCACATGCTTCAAGAGGAACACCATTGTTCCTGATCCCAAAAAAGCTAAGGTAACTATCAACTATTGCCCTGTAGCACTCACTTCTGTCATCATGAAGTTCTTTGAGAGACGAGTGAAGGATCCTATCACCTCCACCCTACCTGACACCCTAGACCCACTCCAATTTTCTTACCGCCCCAATAGTTCCACAGACGACGTAATCACACTGCCCTAACCCATTTTGACAAGACGAATACCTATGTAAGACTGCTGTTCATCGATTACAGGTCAGCAATTTAACACCATAGTACCCTCCAAACCCATCATTAAGCTCGAGACCCTAGGTCTCAACCCTGACCTGTGCAACTGGGTCCTGGACTTTCTGATGGGCCGCCCCCGGGTGGTGAGGGTAGGAAACAACATCTCCACCCCGCTGATCCTCAACACTGGGGCCCCGCAAGGGTGCGTTCTCAGCCCTCTCCTGTACTCTCCTGTACTACTGCAGACGACACTACAGTGGTAGGCTTGATTACCAACAACGACTAGACGCCTACAGGGAGGAGGTGAGGGCCCTCGGGAGTGTGGTGTCAGTTATAGGTCAGTACAGGTGCATCAAAGCTGGGACCGAGAGACTGAAAAACAGCTTCTATCTCAAGGCCATCAGACTGTTAAACAGCCATCACTAAGATTGAGTGGCTGCTGCCAACATACTGACTGAATCTCTAGCCACTTTAATCATTAAAAATTGGATTTAATAAATGTATCACAAGTCACTTTAAACAATGCCACTTTATATAATGTTTACATAACCCACTATACTCATCTCATATGTATTTACTGTACTCTATACCATCTACTGCATCTTGCCTATGCCATTCGGCCATCGCTCATCGATATATTTATATGTACATATTCTTATTCATTCCTTTACACTTGTGTGTATAAGGTAGTTGTGAAATTGTGAGATTACTTGTTAGATATTACTGCACGGTCGGAACTAGAAGCACAAGCATTTTACTACACATCTGCTAATATGTGTATGTGACCAATAAAATTAGATTTGATTTGTTTCCCAAACTCGGGTCCTGGGGCCCTGTTACACGTATTTGATTTTTGCTTGAGCAATACACAGCTAATTCAAATAACCAACATTAAGTTGATCTGGGGGTCAGGAACGAGTTTGGGAAACTCCTTTTCTAGTGGATGTATAATATGGTTCTACAGGATGGTATACCATATATCAGTGGTTCTCAAACCTCTCCTCAGGGATCCCCAGACGTTTCACAATTTTGCTGTAGCCCTGAATTGGCCCAACTAACTCGCCTAGTCAAGAGCTTGATACTGACTTGAGAAGTAGAATTAGGTGCGATAGCTCCGGAATAGATCAAATACATGGAACGGCTGGGGGTCCCCGTGGAGAGGGTTCAGAATCACTGCCATATATCACCGGCAGATGGCACTCGTAGTTTGAATGAAGAACCACAAAAGCCCGTGGACCACAAGTCAGGCGCGCCGCTGCGCTCAAACAAGCGCGGAGGATAATTTCCTATGCGCGTCCTGACGTGCTGTTGGCGCTTGCTAGACTGGGGAAGCGCAGCCAGCGACTGGGAGAAGTCTTTGTAGCAGTAGCAGCTATAGACGAGCTCTTTATCTAAAGCTCACTCACTCCGTACAGATAAAAGGGACCATGAAGACAGACGTCTGGAGTTATAGTTTTGCTGACAGCATACAGCCCCACCGACAGCTTCAACACACGGACGACTGAATGACGAACCAGGATGGCCGGAGGAAGGAGAGGACTTGTAGCCCCTCAAAATACTTTTTTAGAAAATATTGTCAGACGATCTAACGGTAAGGACCATGCTCCAATGAGATGTGTAATACCTATGATAGTTATCTTGAGAATGGAGTATCACCCAAAAACTTTTCTGTTGGGGTTTTAAATATTTGGCATGTAAAAAAGCATACGAATGGCTAGGATCGAGAAACTGCGCGATTTTTCTTCCTCGACGTCGTCGTGACTTGGATTCTTCGGAATAACCATAACACAAATGGGAACATGTTCCATGTCCTTTCCAAACACCTATGCTTAGTAAAAGTTGTATGGTAGTTTATGCACTTATCAAATGGGATACAATTACTAGGCTATTTGTCAGGAACACCTCTTTTTGTTACAGTCAGGCTTGGGCACATCCCATCCCCAGAAAGTCGCTTCTTATTTGATCCTAAGTGCAACCTTACTACCCTGGAATCAGCAGCAACGCACAATTTTGAAAATTATGCAGCCCAAAATAGCCTAGGCTATTTCTCCGTAGTCTGCCTATACAGTAAAATAAATATTGAATAAACACATTTTTATATACTAAATAAAATAGGATGATTAAATTGCACTTTAAAGTTGTTTGGCCTGTCGGCTAGTTAAACTATACTATTTGCTTATCGTTTTGAGAAAATACACCCGAAATAATAGGCTCTTTGTTCCATCCTCTTTATTGGTGTGTCTTTGAGAGGATGGATATAGTCGTTGTTTTCAACATGTAGTCCAACCTATATACACAAGGCCCATACATGGTTTTTCTTCACAACAGTAGCTAGTAACTACGGTGTATGGGTCTCATTATGCACATGATTATGCATCGATTATGCATGAAGATACTTTTGGTCATGTAGTGTATGTGGGCACCTGCTCCTAGAACATCTCATTCAAAATCATGGCATTATTATGGAGTTGCCCCCCCCCCCCCTTGCTGCTATAACAGCCTCCACTCCTCTGGGAAGGCATTCCACTAGATGTTAGAACATTGCCGCAGGGACTTGCTTCCATTCAGGCACAAGAGCATTAGTGAGATAGGGCACTGATGTTGGCCGATTAGGCCTGGCTCACAGTCTGTGTTCCAATTCATCCCTAAGGTGTTTGATTGGGTTGAGGTCAGGGCTCTGTGCAGGCCAGCCAATTTCTTCCACACAACGATCTCAACATACCATTTCTATATGGACTTCGCTTTGTGCCAAGGGCCATTGTCATGCTGAAACAGGAAAGGGCCTTTCCCAAACTGTTGCCACAAAGTTGGAAGCACAGAATCATCTAGAATGTCATTGTATGCTGTACCGTTAAGATGGCCCTTCACTGGAACTAAGGGGCCTAGCCAGAACCATGAAAAACAGCCCCTGACCATTATTCATCCACCAAACTTTACAGTTGGCACTATGCATTGGGGCAAGTAGCATTCTCCTGGAGTTTGCTTAACTGCATGGTCAATCAATTCTGACAAAATAACAAAACAAAGTACATAGTTATTGGTAGCCTACCAAATTTATGAAAGAAACACAAATGAGTAGGACAGGTGTAGGTGGGATGGAAGGAGACATCCATATCCAATGAGGCAGCAAGGAGGGGCCAGGTGGGCAGGCTACATTACCCATGTGCAATCGCACCAGGCCTACATGTTTGAGGCACACCCCAATTTTGGGGACACCCCTCTCATTCATGAGCATCCCTCCTTGGACAATCAACTACACCTTTGCTTTTGTAAGAATGACCTTATGTAATACCAAAATAAACTACTTGAATGGCACAGTCCTCAATCCATTAAAGTTTTCTCCTCGTCAATTAAACATTTTCAGAAAATACTGTTGTCAGCCATTGTTGCCCAACTGTAGTCTATTGGGGCCCCACTGTCTGTTTAGTGATGTATAGTGGTAACCAATGAGTAGAAGCACCAACCAGGGTTGTGTTTATTAGGGAAGCATTACAGTTTGTGTAACTCTAGGTGTACAAGTCCATTTTCTCCTCTTTGGTTCCCTAATGAACAGGACCCTGGGTGAAGCACGGCAGCCATTATACACCAAGCTACTCCACACACCAGTCATAGCAGGGCAGCCATTATACACCAAGCTACTCCACACACCAGTCATAGCAGGGCAGCCATTATACACCAAGCTACTCCACACACCAGTCATAGCAGGGCAGCCATTATACACCAAGCTACTCCACACACCAGTCATAGCAGGGCAGCTACTCCACACACCAGTCATTATACACCAAGCTACTCCACACACCAGTCATAGCAGGGCAGCCATTATACAACAAGCTACTCCACACACCAGTCATAGCAGGGCAGCCATTATACACCAAGCTACTCCACACACCAGTCATAGCAGGGCAGCCATTATACACCAAGCTACTCCACACACCAGTCATAGCAGGGCAGAAGGAGACACTTGGCATGGATTAGAGTGGACTCATTGATCCAAGTTCAGGAGGAAGAGTGAACAAGGGTATTAGTATGATGCATTGAGACCGGGCCATAACCCAAGTTGTGTAGCTAGTTCATTGTGATTTTGCAAAGTCACACAACTACTCCTTTTAGTTCAAGAGCTCAAAGAACGTGTGTATCTCAATATGTTGACGTGTGAAATGTTGGTTGTGGAAAAAGCATTACAAAAATCACTCAAATGAAACGTACCAGTTTGTTTGAAATAAGTTTGTCACTGTTACTTTAACCATTTTTCTTTTCAACTTTTCAGTATGGACATTATCACATAGACAGACAGGTATAAACCCAACCCATGTTTTGTAGTGCTGCTGCTCATGTTTTCCCCCTAATCTCACCGTCTATTAACTCCATGTACTATGTCTGTTGTTCTGTACCAATTGCTGTTCATTTGCAAAGCAAATGAATCCAAGTCTATGACATAGGCTTAAAACCCTGGCCTGGAGACAGACACCTGCTTCTTATTGACACCTGTTCTCTTTTCATTTAACATCCTTAACTTCTACTCATTTTGATTCATAGACACTACCCAGTTAAAGTTTCGGAGACGTTCTGTGCTTGTAACTGTTTGTGACTGTTAATTCAGTTCCTAGGACACTTGTTCTTTGTTGGGGCATAGATGACGGATGTTTAGCTAGCTATCAGCGACGGCATCCTACGGTTGTTTTAAAAAACATTGTAAAATAACATGTTGGCATGGAACGTTCTACTTCATAGCCCTGTAGTTGTGCTTGTGTCAGTTATGTTAGTGTTTGTCTTCATTTATCTTGGGGAAGTTTGTAGTTTGGTAATATAGTTTGTGTATTTTCTATTGTTGAGTAGTACATTTCGTTTGTGTTTTGTTGCCATTCCATGTTGATTCCGTGTGACTTTTTGACACCACAGACATGACATAATTTTGTTATTTAGTATGCTACTGTAGCATGCCCTTTTTAATGGATGCCAGGTTGACTATGTACTGGCAGATTCAATTGTGCTTTTTTATAACAACAATGTAAACAACATACTGTGCAATAGTGGAGGAATCAACAAAGAGAGATTTCCCTGTAGTCTGTCAGGCTTGTTCCTGTGTCTGTCAGCCCCCTAATCTCAGAGCTGACAGGCCAGAATCCTCCCGAAAGTTAACGACAAGGAGACAGAGCTGAAACACACACACACACACACACACACACACACACACACACACACACACTGTGCTATATTGTCTTAGTGATCAATACAGAATCTATACTATTCGATACAAACTGTCAGCACAGCAGTTTCATAAATGAGACAGACAACACCATGTTTACGGTATGGAAAAAAATATAAAGTCATTTGGGTACTATTGTGTAAACATGTTTTATCATGGTAATGCTATTTTGCCTTCAGAAATGTTACATCCTGCCCAGCAACAGTACAAGGCCCAGAGTACCTGGAGGAATTTACAGTAGCATGTCTTTTAAAAGCTGCATGGAATGAAATCTTGAGGCTCGACATACACTGCTACGATAATTATTCTCCTATTCCCATTTTCCCCCCTGGATTCTGAGACGTTAACCTACTTTCAAGAGGGTGTTTGTGATGAGCGAGAGAGCGAGAGCGTGCGCACACGTGTGTGTGTGTGTGTGTGTGTTGCTTCAGAGGATTGGAGTGAAGTTAAGTTTCCCTTTGAACATGCAGAATAACAGAGATCAGTGTTGTTCATAGGTATTACACCCAACTCATATTGGGACAGGGATGTAACTGCACAGTGGTGTGAATGTACAGTATAACTGTCATGCTGGTGAAAGAGGACCCAAAAGCGACTTGGCGAAAACAGAGTCTTTAATCCAGTAAAGTAAATACAATCAAAAAACACAACTTTCACTCGAAATGACGAGGACAAACTGGAGACTCGATCTTGAACAGCAGGTGAACAGCAGGTTGCCTCGGGAAGGCACTTGAACCAAACAGACTCAGACACCTGCTCACCACGCAGCATCTGAGGAAAACACGACACGACAGGGCGATACACAAACACAGCACGGTGAATTCTAGACAAGGAACCGACAGGGCAGAAACGAATAACAAGGAGAGAAATAGGGACTCTAATCAGGGAAAAGGATCGGGAACAGGTGTGGGAAGACTAAATGATGATTAGGGGAATAGGAACAGCTGGGAGCAGGAACGGAACGATAGAGAGAAGAGAGAGCGAGAGAGTGAGAGAGGGAGGGGGGGAGAGGGATAGAAAGGGAAAGAACCTAATAAGACCAGCAGAGGGAAACGAATAGAATGGGAAGCACAGGGACAAGACAAGATAATAAATGACAAAACATGACAGTACCCCCCACTCACCGAGCGCCTCCTGGCGCACTCGAGGAGGAATCCTGGCGGCAACGGAGGAAATCATCAATGAGTGAACGGTCCAGCACGTCCCGAGACGGAACCCAACTCCTCTCCTCAGGACCGTAACCCTCCCAATCCACTAAGTATTGGTGACCCCGTCCCCGAGAACGCATGTCCATGATCTTATGTACCTTGTAAATAGGTGCGCTCTCGACAAGGACGGGAGGGGGGAGGGAAGACGAACGGGGTGCGAAGAAAGGGCTTGACACAGGAGACATGGAAGACAGGATGGACGCGACGAAGATGTCGCGGAAGAAGCAGTCGCACAGCGACAGGATTGACGACCTGGGAGACACGGAACGGACCAATGAACCGCGGAGTCAACTTACGAGAAGCTGTCGTAAGAGGAAGGTTGCGAGTGGAAAGCCACACTCTCTGGCCGCAACAATACCTTGGACTCTTAATCCTGCGTTTATTGGCGGCTCTCACAGTCTGTGCCCTGTAACGGCAAAGTGCAGACCTCACCCTCCTCCAGGTGCGCTCACAACGTTGGACAAACGCTTGAGCGGAGGGAACGCTGGACTCGGCAAGCTGGGATGAGAACAGAGGAGGCTGGTAACCCAGACTACTCTGAAACGGAGATAACCCGGTAGCAGACGAAGGAAGCGAATTGTGAGCGTATTCTGCCCAGGGGAGCTGTTCTGCCCAAGACGCAGGGTTTCTGAAAGAAAGGCTGCGTAGTATGCGACCAATCGTCTGATTGGCCCTCTCTGCTTGACCGTTAGACTGGGGATGAAACCCGGAAGAGAGACTGACGGACGCACCAATCAAACGACAGAACTCCCTCCAAAACTGTGACGTGAATTGCGGGCCTCTGTCTGAAACGGCGTCTAACGGGAGGCCATGAATTCTGAATACATTCTCGATAATGATTTGTGCCGTCTCCTTAGCGGAAGGAAGTTTAGCGAGGGGAATGAAATGTGCCGCCTTAGAGAACCTATCGACAACCGTAAGAATCACAGTCTTCCCCGCAGACAAAGGCAGACCGGTAATGAAGTCTAGGGCGATGTGAGACCATGGTCGAGAAGGAATGGGGAGCGGTCTGAGACGACCGGCAGGAGGAGAGTTACCCGACTTAGTCTGCGCGCAGTCCGAACAAGCAGCCACGAAACGGCGCGTGTCACGCTCCTGAGTCGGCCACCAAAAGCGCTGGCGAATAGACGCAAGAGTGCCTCGAACACCGGGATGACCAGCTAACTTGGCAGAGTGAGCCCACTGAAGAACAGCCAGACGAGTGGAAACAGGAACGAAAAGGAGGTTACTAGGACAAGCGCGCGGCGACGCAGTGTGCGTGAGTGCTTGCTTAACCTGTCTTTCAATTCCCCAGACTGTTAACCCGACAACACGCCCATAAGGAAGAATCCCCTCGGGATCAGTAGAAGCCACAGAAGAACTAAACAGACGGGATAAGGCATCAGGCTTGGTGTTCTTGCTACCCGGACGGTAAGAAATCACAAACTCGAAACGAGCGAAAAACAACGCCCAACGAGCTTGACGGGCATTAAGTCGTTTGGCAGAACGGATGTACTCAAGGTTCTTATGGTCTGTCCAAACGACAAAAGGAACGGTCGCCCCCTCCAACCACTGTCGCCATTCGCCTAGGGCTAAGCGGATGGCGAGCAGTTCATGGTTACCCACATCATAGTTGCGCTCAGATGGCGACAGGCGATGAGAAAAATAAGCGCAAGGATGAACCTTATCGTCAGACTGGAAGCGCTGGGATAGAATGGCTCCCACGCCTACCTCTGAAGCGTCAACCTCGACAATGAATTGTCTAGTGACGTCAGGAGTAACGAGGATAGGAGCGGACGTAAAACGTTCTTTTAGAAGATCAAAAGCTCCCTGGGCGGAACCGGACCACTTAAAACACGTCTTGACAGAAGTAAGAGCTGTGAGAGGGGCAGCAACTTGACCGAAATTACGAATGAAACGCCGATAGAAATTAGCGAAACCTAAAAAGCGCTGCAACTCGACACGTGACCTTGGAACGGGCCAATCACTGACAGCTTGGACCTTAGCGGAATCCATCTGAATGCCTTCAGCGGAAATAACGGAACCGAGAAAAGTAACGGAGGAGACATGAAAAGAGCACTTCTCAGCCTTTACGTAGAGACAATTCTCTAAAAGGCGCTGTAGAACACGTCGAACGTGCTGAACATGAATCTCGAGTGACGGAGAAAAAATCAGGATATCGTCAAGATAGACAAAAACAAAGATGTTCAACATGTCTCTCAGAACATCATTAACTAATGCCTGAAAAACAGCTGGCGCATTGGCGAGACCGAACGGCAGAACCCGGTACTCAAAATGCCCTAACGGAGTGTTAAACGCCGTTTTCCACTCGTCCCCCTCTCTGATGCGCACGAGATGGTAAGCGTTACGAAGGTCCAACTTAGTAAAGCACCTGGCTCCCTGCAGAATCTCGAAGGCTGATGACATAAGGGGAAGCGGATAACGATTCTTAACCGTTATGTCATTCAGCCCTCGATAATCCACGCAGGGGCGCAGAGTACCGTCCTTCTTCTTAACAAAAAAGAACCCCGCCCCGGCCGGAGAGGAAGAAGGCACTATGGTACCGGCGTCAAGAGACACAGACAAATAATCCTCGAGAGCCTTACGTTCGGGAGCCGACAGAGAGTATAGTCTACCCCGAGGAGGAGTGGTTCCCGGAAGGAGATCAATACTACAATCATACGACCGGTGAGGAGGAAGGGAGTTGGCTCGGGACCGACTGAAGACCGTGCGCAGATCATGATATTCCTCCGGCACTCCTGTTAAATCGCCAGGTTCCTCCTGAGAAGTAGGGACAGAAGAAACGGGAGGGATGGCAGACATTAAACACTTCACATGACAAGAAACGTTCCAGGATAGGATAGAATTACTAGACCAATTAATAGAAGGATTATGACATACTAGCCAGGGATGACCCAAAACAACAGGTGTAAACGGTGAACGGAAAATCAAAAAAGAAATAGTCTCACTGTGGTTACCAGATACTGTGAGGGTTAAAGGTAGTGTCTCAAATCTGATACTGGGAAGATGACTACCATCTAAGGCGAACATGGGCGTAGGCTTCTCTAACTCTCTGAAAGGAATGTCATGTTTCCGAACCCATGCTTCGTCCATGAAACAACCCTCAGCCCCAGAGTCTATCAAGGCACTACATGTAGCACCCGAACCGGTCCAGCGTAGATGGACCGACAAAGTAGTACAGGATTTTGATGGAGAGACTTGAGTAGTTGCGCTCACCTGTAGCCCTCCGCTTACAGATGAGCTCTGGCTTTTACTGGACATGAATTAACAAAATGTCCAGCAACTCCGCAATAGAGGCACAGGCGGTTGGTGATCCTCCGTTCCCTCTCCTTAGTCGAGATGCGAATCCCTCCCAGCTGCATGGGCTCAGTCTCTGAGCCAGAGGAGGGAGATGGTTGCGATGCGGAGCAGGGAAACACCGTTGATGCGAGCTCTCTTCCACGAGCCCGGTGACGAAGATCTACCCGTCGTTCTATGCGGATGGCGAGAGCAATCAAAGAGTCCACATCTGAAGGAACCTCCCGGGAGAGAATCTCATCCTTAACCACTGCGTGGAGTCCCTCCAGAAAACGAGCGAGCAGCGCCGGCTCGTTCCACTCACTAGAGGCAGCAAGAGTGCGAAACTCAATAGAATAATCCGTTATGGACCGTTCACCTTGGCATAAGGAAGCCAGGGCCCTAGAAGCCTCCCTACCAAAAACTGAACGGTCAAAAACCCGAATCATCTCCTCTTTAAAGTTCTGGAACTTGTTAGAGCAATCAGCCCTTGCCTCCCAGATAGCTGTGCCCCATTCTCGAGCCCGGCCAGTAAGGAGTGAAATGACGTAAGCAACCCGAGCTCTCTCTCTAGAGTATGTGTTGGGTTGGAGAGAGAACACAATCTCACACTGCGTGAGAAAGGAGCGGCACTCAGTGGGCTGCCCGGAGTAGCAAGGTGGGTTATTAACCCTAGGTTCTGGAGGCTCGGCAGGCCAGGAAGTAACAGGTGGCACGAGACGTAGACTCTGGAACTGTCCAGAGAGGTCGGAAACCTGAGCGGCCAGGTTCTCCACGGCATGGCGAGCAGCAGACAATTCCTGCTCGTGTCTGCCGAGCATGGCTCCTTGGATCTCGACGGCAGTGTAACGAGCGTCTGAAGTCGCTGGGTCCATTCCTTGGTCGGTTCCTTCTGTCATGCTGGTGAAAGAGGACCCAAAAGCGACTTGGCGAAAACAGAGTCTTTAATCCAGTAAAGTAAATACAATCAAAAAACACAACTTTCACTCGAAATGACGAGGACAAACTGGAGACTCGATCTTGAACAGCAGGTGAACAGCAGGTTGCCTCGGGAAGGCACTTGAACCAAACAGACTCAGACACCTGCTCACCACGCAGCATCTGAGGAAAACACGACACGACAGGGCGATACACAAACACAGCACGGTGAATTCTAGACAAGGAACCGACAGGGCAGAAACGAATAACAAGGAGAGAAATAGGGACTCTAATCAGGGAAAAGGATCGGGAACAGGTGTGGGAAGACTAAATGATGATTAGGGGAATAGGAACAGCTGGGAGCAGGAACGGAACGATAGAGAGAAGAGAGAGCGAGAGAGTGAGAGAGGGAGGGGGAGAGAGAGGGATAGAAAGAGGGAAAGAACCTAATAAGACCAGCAGAGGGAAACGAATAGAATGGGAAGCACAGGGACAAGACAAGATAATAAATGACAAAACATGACAATAACTTGGACTCAGTCTTTCTTCCTTTGTGTTCTGCAGTCAGCAAAGGGTTAAATCTGGATTTTATATATGGTGGAAACCATCCCTAAGATTTGGGAGTTTTCTATAATCCTTTGTCAGAAGTATCCTTAGAATTGCCAGTGTATCTTCTCTTCCATAAAAAGATGGTGGAACACAGCAAATTAACTGTGTGTGTGTGTGGCCAGTCCTGTGCATGAGTCCTGTTGACTCCAGTTAGGTAATACAGTCAATGTTTGAAGCTTTAGGTGCAGACTTTCCTAGCTCTGTAGCTGTCTGAGTAGCTCCTATGTCAGTCATTTGTGAATGGATCAAAAGCCTATTTGATCCTCATCACATTGACTCTTGTATTGTTTTTTTAGAGCTTGCTTTTCCTTCCTGCCCAAAATCACAAATTCATACAAATGTGATATTATACGTTTGCTATTTAGCGGCATAGAATCACCATTGTCAGCATAGAAGTGTGCTGTGGTAAGCTTCAGTGAGTCTGTTGGCTGGGACAGACAGGCGTTTCTATGCCTTTCTGTATATCTGAAGGGGTATTACATTACATAAGGGAAAGAAACAACAAACGATCATATTTTATAATCACCTGGTAGTATTTGTTAACCTGTTGATGTTTAAGTTTACTTTAAACCTCTGAGAAGTTAACGTTCTCTGTGAGAAATCATCAATTGTACATGTACTGTACCAGGAACACTTGGAGTGGGATTTTGACAGTGCTAAAAATGGTATCACTTTACATACTCAGCATCATAGCTATCTATTTCAAAACAAATCTACACTCTTTGATTTAAACCCTGTGTGGATTGTCTACTTTCTCATAGGTACAATGAGTGGTTTTGAAATAAATGCTGTTGTCTCCAGTGTTGGGAGTGACTTCTCTAACACAATCTGCACATTTTTGTTCGGTCAAAATGAAGCCCCAGGTGTCATGTCATGCTTATGTAGGCATTATGTCATGCTTATGCAGGCATTATGTCATGCTTATGCAGGCATTATGTCATGCTTACGTAGGCATTATGACAGTCTTATGTATACCCCTTCCAGCCTAACAGACACTAACCCTCCCCACATGCAGTGCTTACTTACTCAGCATTAAGGGTAAGGATGGTCTGAGACTGAGTACAGTGCCCGTATGTGAAGGATTATTCTGCTGTTCTGTTTTCACACTGTACTGTAGTGGCTTCCATCGTGCGATATGACTGTGCTGTCGCCTGTCGATGCCGACCCTGGATTGGTGTCAACACCATTTCACTTCAGTTTTTTTTGGAACTCACTGAAATTCAATTCATGCATTTGGATTTTATTTCCAAATTCTGAATTCAATTCAGTTCCTCATCATGACTGTACTGAAATGTAATTGGTCCCAATCCTGCCCGCCTCCACCCTTTTTCCCCACCCCACGTAATGTGTTGTTGATAACTTTGAGCAACCTCAAACGAGTGAGCCTTACCTTCTACTCTGTTCCCCCTCATCTTCGACAGATACCAATTTTGTTCTTGGGAATGCTCAGATCGTGGACTGGCCCATCGTCTATAGCAACGATGGCTTCTGCAAGCTGTCGGGGTACCACAGGGCAGAAGTCATGCAAAAGAGCAGCACATGCAGGTACAGTACACTGCCTTCCATCTGTTTTGTAGATTTATTTAACAGCAACACTGAACAATAACCGCCTACATCTCAGAAAACACTGAGGTGCAGTAGTGCCAGAGTTAGCTTTCTTGTACTTGTTGTTGGGTTCTTCTTCTTCAGCTCATTTTACTCCATCGTTCCTACATGGAGAATTATTTTCAGATACTGTATATTCAATTACCAGATTCTTTGCTTCGTTGATAACCTCTTTTACTTCAGCCCAACAGGATTATATAATTATGCAGAAAAATTTACATTGAAAAGAAAAATTGAGTAAAACAAGAGAATCACCTTTCCTTGCCAAACTAAAGCCCATCCTCTACAGCTAATCCCAGTCAGCAAAAAATAAGAAACAAACCCCTATTCAGACTCTCCGAAGGTGACTTGTTCAATATCAGCAAGCTCTGCTTGCTCAGCTCCTAACAAAGCCAGATTAGTTGTTATTGTGTGAAAAAGCATGGGTGTTTTGAAAGTTCTTCTTACGCATTTTACAATTGCTGGGATAAAGGTATTATATTCCTTATTTAAGGTACTATTCTCTGTTCTTTAAGTTCAAACTAAAGTTGTGAGAACAATGAGCACATCTTACATATAAAAACAACTGATAACTTGACACCAATACACTTTTCACAGTACTGAGCCGAACTGTACTGGGCGGGCCTGCTGACGCATCACCATAGATTCTCGGACTGTGTTGGGAAGGACAACATGAGAAAACATCTGAGCCAACACATTGTTGTTTGGGTCGACCATATAGTGGGGAATCAAACACAACATTTCGGGAACCTTACGGTAACCTTTGTCTGGCAATTCTATCTGAGAAGAACCTCCGTCTGAAGGGAACGGCACCGATCCTAGCGCGTGATGTGTCGAGACATGTTCCTGTCAGCAGTGATGTCAGATGAAGCCGACAGTCTTAGGGAGATGTTGCACCCTAGCAGTTATTGTCCAATAAGAAATGCTTGTCTTAATCTTCTTTTGCAAAACATTTTGCTGCAGTGTGCCCTAATGAACACAACCCAGACTGCCGGTGCATGGTGTGTCAAGATATGTTCCTGTCAGGAGTAATGTCAGAAGAAGAGACTAGTCTTTGGGAGCCGTTGCGTCTTCACTCCTCTCGAGCAGCCCCCAAAATAGTCTCATTAGAATGACCCTGTCATTCACAATTCAAAGCTAACTGAACTCCAGACTTATTTATAGACACACTGGAACAGACCATACCTCGAGAACTGCAATCAGTGGTGTGAAACCAGAGTGTGTTAAACCAGAGAGAGTTAGAGAGAGGGAGTGTGTGTGTGTATATATATACACACTACCAGTCAAAGGTTTGGACACATCTACTCGTTCAAGGATTTTTCTGAATTTTTACTATTTTCTACATTGCAGAATAATAGTGAAGACATCAAAACTATGAAATAAAACATATGGAATCATGTAGTAACCAAAAAAGTGTTAAACAAATCTAAATATATTTTAGATGATTCAATGTAGCCACCCTTTGACTTGATGAAAGCTTTGCACACTCTTGGCATTCTCTCAACCAGCTTCATGAGGAATGCTTTTCCAACAGTCTTGAAAGAGTTCCCACATATGCCGAGCACTTGTTGGCTGCTTTTCCTTCACTCTGCGGTCCGACTCATGCGAAACCGTTTAAATTGGGTTGAGGTCGGATGATTGCGGAGGCCAGGTCATCTGATGCAGCGCCATCACTTTCCTTCTTAGTCAAATAGCCCGTACACAGCCTGGAGGTGTGTTTTGGGTGATTGTCATGTTTGAAAACAAATGATAGTCCCACTAAGCGCAAACCAGATGAGATTGCGTATCGCTGCAGAATAAATCACCAGCAGTGTCCCCAGCAAAGCACCATCACACCTCCTCCTCCATGCTTCACAGTGGAAACCATACATGCGGAGATCATCCGTTCACCTACTCTGTGTCTCACAAGGACATGGCGGTTGGAAACAAAAAATCTCACATTTTGGACTCATCAGACCAAAGGACAGATTTCCACTGGTCTAATGCCCATTGCTCGTGTTTCTTGGCCCAAGCAAGTCTCTTCTTCTTGTTGGTGTCTTTTAGTAGTGGTGTCTATGCAGCAATTTGACCATGAAGGCCTGATTCATGCAGTCTGTAGTTGATGTTGAGATGTGTCTGTTACTTGAACTCTGTGAAGCATTTATTTGGGCTGCAATTTCTGAGGTCAGTAACTCAAAATAATTTTTAGATATGTATATGTGTAATTGATGTGTCGATATGTGTAGTGTAAATGATGTTTATTGATGTGTTCGTGCAGGGCTCATCTGATAAAGAGACCTTGGTCTCAGCACCTCCCTGCTTAAAGGTTAAATAAAGTGTGTGTGTTGCTACAGAGCTGACAGTTGGCTGGCTGATCTTTCTCACACCTTTCTTGGAAAGAACCTCTGGCCCAATGTGTAGCATCATGATCAGTATGCCACCACTGTGCTGCTGGAGCATTCTAACATTCTATGGCGGCAGCACCTCTGGGACCACCAGGCCTTTCACATGATCAATTCCACCTCTAGCACACCTGAGTCTAGCTAATGAACCAACACATTAGTTGTTTAATCATCAAGCCCTTGACTAGTTGAATCAGATGGGCTTGAACAGATCTACTAGGCCGGTGTCTACAAACACTTCCTTAGGTGAGAAACGAGACAATCTGCCTGCCACACCTCTCTGCCCACACGGGTGTAATCTGTGATGGGATCTGGGATTTGACTCGCTGATGTTGAGTCACTGTGAGGCCGAGGGACAGAAGTGTGTGTGTGTGTGTCTTGGAAGAGTCCCCTGATGGTGTCATCTCTGTTAGCATCTACAAGCATCAGCCCATTCGGCCCACAGGGACAGGCCTGTAAGGTAGGGAGAACGTTTAGGCAATGAATACTCCCGGGGTGGGGGGGCGAGAGAAATAGACAGTTAAGAGTCAGAGCGAGGGAATGAGAGAGACGTGAAAAGGACAGAGACTTCAGATTATGACACTGTTTGTGCAATCATACGAAAAACTGGTAATTACACTTAACACACCCTCTACGTACTTGAGTTGTAATGGTTTTTTTTTTGTCATAAAAATAAACCCATTGTTTTGTGTTTCCTAGCTTCATGTACGGAGAGCTCACAGACAAAGATACTAGCCAGAAAGTACGGCTAACGTTTGAAAATTACGAGATGAATTCATTTGAAATACTCATGTATAAAAAGAACAGTAAGTACCAATTGAATATTTTTTAAAAAAAAAAGCCTCATAATGCAAATGTATTCAGCCATTTCTTATGAATATGTACAATGATGTTCCAACGGCGCATGGAACAGCAGGAACGCTGGCGGTCAGGGGCCGCATTCACAAAGCGTCGCAAGAGTACGAGTGCTGAGTTAGGATCCCATTTGTCTTGTAGATCATAATGAATCAGGGGGGACCTGATCCTAGATCAGCACTCCTACACTGACATGCTTTGTGAATACAGGCCCAATTATAACTCCCCAAATATGTTACTGTTCATGGTTGTGTTCCCCATTTGATCGATTTGTATCAAACAAATACTGCTACAGATGAAGCTGTGTTTATTCACCAGTGTATGTTCTCTGGTCTCAGGAACGCCGGTATGGTTCTTCGTGAAGATAGCCCCTATACGAAACGAACAGGAAAAAGTGGTGCTGTTTCTGTGCACCTTCAGTGACATCACAGCCTTTAAACAGCCAATAGAAGATGAAACCTCGAAAGGTGAGTGACAGTTTGAGTGGCAGCATAGGATGTAGATCCTACTGTACCTTCCTGGGATAGTCCCCTGTAGATTATACAAATAGTCTTTATTATACAAAGCTTTTTAGGGTAGTGTGTGTGTGTGTGTGTGTGTGTGTGTGTGTGTGTGTGTGTGTGTGTGTGTGTGTGTGTGTGTGTGTGTGTGTGTGTGTGTGTGTGTGTGTGTGTGTGTGTGTGTGTGTGTGTGTGTGTGTGTGTGTGTGTGTGTGTGTGTTGCAATAAAATATCATAACATTATTATTTAAAAAATGTGTTTTGTCTAAAGCCTTTATCAGGGTGTTGCTTTTTATCAAAACACATTGTTGTATTAGTAATAACACTCTGACTAATTAATAAGTTCAATCTTTATCATCTTTTGTAAAACTATTAGCACTCTCATTATCTTCACACAGACTGCTAACCCAAAAACATGTTTTTTTGTTGCCTCAGGTTGGGGGAAGTTCGCTCGGCTAACTCGTGCTCTGACCAGCAGTAGAGGAGTGTTACAGCAGCTACAGCCGACTGTACACAAGGGAGAGAACGTTCACAAGCACTCCCGCCTAGCTGAGGTACACTCATAGTTCTGTCTGTTGGGAATGTTTATATCTCTACTCTCATAAAGCTAAGGCATGCGTCTGTATTTATGTCTGTTGTGAATGTTTATAACTCTACTCTCATAAAGCTAGGGCATGCGTCTGTATTTATGTCTGTTGTGAATGTTTATAACTCTACTCTCATAAAGCTAAGGCATGCGTCTGTATTTATGTCTGTTGTGAATGTTTATAACTCTACTCTCATAAAGCTAAGGCATGCGTCTGTATTTATGTCTGTTGTGAATGTTTATAACTCTACTCTCATAAAGCTAAGCCATGCGTCTGTATTTATGTCTGTTGTGAATGTTTAACTCTACTCTCATAAAGCTAAGGCATGCGTCTGTATTTATGTCTGTTGTGAATGTTTATAACTCTACTCTCATAAAGCTAAGGCATGCGTGTGTATGGGGGAAGATGTGTGTGAGCTTGTTGCCATTCCATTTGGCTCTGGGTGAGGCATGTGCCCCCATGCTGTGTATTAATTTGTCTCTGTCCTTTGTGATTACAGAGATGCACTGAAATGACACATGTACACTCATATACACACTCGTGAGCACACACACGCACACACTTTTCTCCCACACACCATATATGGATGTAACAATCTGTAAGCAACCTTTAAGTGAACTGTAACCTCTCTGTTTACCCCAAACCCTTCTTTGATTTTATTCAATCAAACTCATCAAAGATATACAATCTGCAGGTCCTCCAGCTGGGCTCAGACATCCTCCCCCAGTACAAGCAGGAGACTCCCAAGACGCCGCCCCACATCATCCTCCACTACTGCGCCTTCAAGACCACCTGGGACTGGGTCATCCTCATCCTGACTTTCTACACCGCCATCATGGTTCCTTACAACGTCTCCTTCAAGGTCTGAACCTTTGAATTGAATTACATATCATTTATCCCTGACCAAGATGGCTGCCATTATTTACATTTTTGTCATTTAGCAGATGCTCTTATCCAGACCAACTTACAGTTAGTGCATTCATCTTAATTAATATAGCTATGTGAGACAACCACATGTCACAGTCGTAGTAAGTACATTTTTCCTCAATAAAGAAGCTATCAGCAAAGTCAGTGCTTGTTGGAAAAGACCAGTGCAAGAAATATAGTGCATTATCCTATCTAGGGTGCCATTTGGGACTTGACCAAACTCAACCATAACAAACAGTATATTATCAACACATTCTAGAGCTATGCAGGCTTGTGACATCAACCACTCTATTTTATGTTATAAACTGTCTCTTCTCTACAAAAATAAAGATTCTGTCCTTAGGGATACAATATATATGTAATAACATTGTAATAATTTACTATAAATGTAATAATCTCGGATGTTTAGTGGATTCTTTCCCCTACTGTAACACAGATTCTCTGCTCTACTAAGATTCTCTCTGCTCTACTAAGATTCTCTCTGCTCTACTAAGATTCTCTCTGCTCTACTAAGATTCTCTCTGCTCTACTAAGATTCTCTCTGCTCTACGAAGATTCTCTCTGCTCTACGAAGATTCTCTCCGATACTATACCAAATATCTCTCCGATACTATACCAAATATCTCTCCGATACTATACCAAAGATTCTCTCCGATACTATACCAAAGATTCTCTCCGATACTATACCAAAGATTCTCTCCGATACTATACCAAAGATTCTCTCCCCTACTATACCAAAGATTCTCTCCCCTACTATACCAAAGATTCTCTCCCCTACTATACCAAAGATTCTCTCCCCTACTATACCAAAGATTCTCTCCCCTACTATACCAAAGATTCTCTCCCCTACTATACCAAAGATTCTCTCCCCTACTATACCAAAGATTCTCTCCCCTACTATACCAAAGATTCTCTCCCCTACTATACCAAAGATTCTCTCTACTACTATACCAAAGATTCTCTCCTCTCCTCTTCCAGACCAAGCAGAACAACGTGACGTGGTTGGTGGTGGACAGCATTGTAGACGTTATCTTCCTGGTGGACATTGTGCTCAACTTCCACACTACCTTTGTGGGCCCGGCCGGAGAGGTCATCTCTGACCCCAAGCTCATCAGGATGAACTACCTGAAGACCTGGTTCGTCATCGACCTGCTCTCCTGCCTGCCTTACGACGTTATCAACGCATTTGAGAATGTGGACGAGGTCAGTAGTGTGTGTGTGTGTGTGTGTGTGGTGGGTGTTCGTCATCGACCTGCTCTCCTGCCTGCTATATGAACTCATCAATGTGTTCTAAAATTTGGACGAGGTCAGTCTGACAATATATTGGTAATTTAGCTTTTTATAGCTTTTACCCCACATCCCTGGTGTGTCCCTGCCAACACCATGCTTTACCCCACATCCCTGGTGTTGCCCCTGCTAGCACCATGCTTTACCCCACATCCCTGGTGTTGCCCCTGCTAGCACCATGCTTTACCCCACATCCCTGGTGTTGCCCCTGCTAGCACCATGCTTTACCCCACATCCCTGGTGTTGCCCCTGCTAGCACCATGCTTTACCCCACATCCCTGGTGTTGCCCCTGCCAGCACCATGCTTTACCCCACATCCCTGGTGTTGCCCCTGCTAGCACCATGCTTTACCCCACATCCCTGGTGTTGCCCCTGCCAGCACCATGCTTTACCCCACATCCCTGGTGTTGCCCCTGCTAGCACCATGCTTTACCCCACATCCCTGGTGTTGCCCCTGCTAGCACCATGCTTTACCCCACATCCCTGGTGTTGCCCCTGCTAGCACCATGCTTTACCCCACATCCCTGGTGTTGCCCCTGCTAGCACCATGCTTTACCCCACATCCCTGGTGTTGCCCCTGCTAGCACCATGCTTTACCCCACATCCCTGGTGTTGCCCCTGCCAGCACCATGCTTTACCCCACATCCCTGGTGTTGCCCCTGCTAGCACCATGCTTTACCCCACATCCCTGGTGTTGCCCCTGCTAGCACCATGCTTTACCCCACATCCCTGGTGTTGCCCCTGCCAGCACCATGCTTTACCCCACATCCCTGGTGTTGCCCCTGCTAGCACCATGCTTTACCCCACATCCCTGGTGTTGCCCCTGCTAGCACCATGACCTAGTAGTCTAAGCCCAGTGAGCCATTTGAACCAGCCATTAAATTATTGAAATGTCAGAGCGTTTCTTTTCCTGTCTGACCATTTAAGTTATGTTTGGCTAATGACGGCACCTACTGTCCCAATCCTGATAATCTGATGTCCTAATCCTTACCCCTCCAGAAACCCAACACCGCCTTTTCTCAGTCTTTTCCTGACTACCCAGAGCGCCGCCTGTTATATTGGCTTATTTTACTAGATGTGTGTGTCTAGATATGAGTTCAACCTGTTGACCAGTTTATATTACTGGAAGTCAGGTTCCATTTGAATGACCACAAACCTGCCCGCATTTTATTCGTCTTATGGCAGCCATATTCAGTTATAAGGGTGGGTTGTTGGTTCTAATATGTGACTCAGTCTTCTGTGTGTGTGTGTTGTGTGTGTGCGCGTCAAAGTAAATAAAGACCCCTCTGGTTTTTACGGTTCTGAGTCTCCACCTTTACGACAAGAAGCTGCTCACCAAGAGATAAGAAGGGGATGCAAGGAAAGGGAGGATTCTCTTTGAATAGAAAGAAAATATCCTCCAAAGAGAAACATATTAGCCCCGTCCCTCCTACCCTCCTCACGCATTATTAAATGATGAAATTAAACCCATTTATCCATGAGTGTTAAATCATTGAGTCACAGGCAAATCCCTTGCAGAAAAACCACATGATTTCACTTGTGGAAAATCACATGACTTGTGTTTTTGGAACACTTTACATGTGATCATGTTTTCACATGTGTAGTTCCATGTTATCACATGTTGTTTATATGTTGTCACATGTTATCAAATGAACTTCATATAAGATTATCTGATCACATTAAACATGTGTTTTTGGAACACTTCACAAATGCATGTTTTTTCCTTAATTAAGGGGGATTATGACTGACTGCTGCAGTAATAGGAAATATACGCGGAGTTTACAAAACATTACATGCTCTTTCTATGACAGACTGACCATGTCAAAGCTATGATCCCTTATTGATGTCACTTGTTAAATCCTCTTCAATCTGTGTAGATGAAGGGGAGGAGACAGGTTAAAGAAGGATTTTTAAGACTTGAGACAATTGAGACATGAATTGTGTACATGTGCCATTCAGAGGGTGAATGAGCAAGACAAAATATTTAAGTGACTTTGAAAGGGGTACGGTAGTAGGTGCCAGGCACACAGATTTGTGTCAATCACTGCAACACTGCTGAGTTTTCACGCTCAACAGTTTCCTGTGTGTGTCAAGAATGGTACACCACCCAAAGGACATCCAGCCAACTTGACACATCTGTGGGAAGCATTGGAGTCAACATGGGCCAGCATCCCTGTTTCGACACCTTGTAGCGTCCATGCCCTGACAAATTGAGGCTGTTCTGAGGGCAAAAGGGGGGCAGCTCAATATTAGGAGGGTGTTCCTAATGTTTTGTACCCTCAGTGTATTATTGCTGCCATTTTAAATCTATGAAGTGCTATGTAATTTTTGGTTACTTAGGGTCAGTCTCCTTACGAGATAATTCTGTAGTGTGTCAGTAGTCACACACCCCATGGTGATGATGGTATCGATAGATTTGGAAACGCCTGTTTCAGATCTGTAAGTCACGGTAAACATGTCTGAGGCACAGGGTTGGGTTCCATTTGAATTTAGTCAATTCATGAAGTGAACTGATATTGCTTTTGAATGAGGCAAATGGGAATTGAACTTTGAATTTTTTTTTCTGACTTGAAATAGAATTGACACCAACCTTAGATGAATACTTGGAGATGACGCCAATATATTGTAAGTCCCAGAGTGTCTTGGGTATGAGTAACAGACATTTCTGAGTTCCTAATCTCGGAAACCCAGAACAAAAACCTTGCATAATTGCGTCAGATGCTCGATTTAGTTCTGTGCGAAGACGTGTTATAAAACCTCCTAGAAGGAAGAGTGGAAACAGAGCGGTAGCATCCCTCCTCTCTGGTTGCAAGTTACGGGCAAGTCTATGGGCCAAATGTCTCCCCTCCCATTTCGAAAATTTGAAAGATATGAACACCTGTGAATGTGATTGGTCCAAATGATTAGTGGCAAAATATCTGCATACCAAAATAGAATTCCTCATTAGTCGTCACATCCACACAGTCTGACAGACACTACGATACCAGTTATGTATACCCTGTCTGTCACTCTCTTTTCCTTTTGAAATGAGCTGGCTGACATACATTTTCCTCTTCAGGGGAAGGGTTGGGAAGCAGATCGAGGTCACTGTGAGGGTAATTAGTCATATTGTCCCCTCCATTATTACCTTCTGAACAGGGTAGTAGGTTACTTTTTTAATGTAATCTGTTACTAGTTACCTGTCAAAATTGTAAGCAGTAATGTCACTTTTGGATTACCCAAACTCAGTAACATAATCTGATTACATTCAGTTACTTTTAGATTACTTACCCCTTAAGAGGTATTAGAAGAAGACAATGTACAGTATGTTACCAATTGAACGACATCTATTGCAGGATAAATCAATGTTAAAGTTTACATAGCTGGCCATATATGGATGTTCAATTTTACTTTATGGTTTGGTTATGTAGGCTTCTTCTAACCCATCACTTTCTACTACATTTAATAATAATATGATTAAATTATATATATATTATATAATTTATAAATCCTAAAACGGATGTAGGAACTACAGATAGACCTAAAAAGGGGCAATCAAAAGTGTGTGAGTTTGAGCATTAGGTCTATGGATGTATTTTTTTTTATCAGCATGAATTAGATTGAGTAATAAAAGCCCTACTTTTATTCTATAGGCTGGGATCCACACTATGCAGCTGTTGCAATAGGCATTTTTTTTCTGGGTGTCCACTGGTTTCAAAAACAATGATTAATAGGCAGCTTAAACTTCTTGATTTGAACCATTATTGGGTTCAAATATACATTTAGATGTGTGAACAGCCGTCCACAACAACCACAATCCGTCAGGCTCAAACAGCTAAATGTGAGGGCAGCAGTGTGATTCACATCAATGTGCTATGTAGATGTCAATAATACATGATATCCATATCGCCGTAGACGACACCACTACTGTCATCCTTACCGCCAAGCGTTTATTCAAGTTGGATGATCTTTGGATGCCGACAGCAGTCGCTCCATTGGAAGACATAGCTTGGACTGTGGCCTACAAACGCCTGTTCCTATGATCCATCAAACCCATTTGGTGTGTCGTCATAGTGGTCTCTGACTTGTGGTCAGACTCTCTCAGTTCTGATTTGAATGTCATTGAGAAAACAGAGAAGTGTCAAAGATCTTTTTTTCAAACATCCTTTCTGAATTTAAAAGTAATCCTCAAAGTAATCATCTAGTTTTTCAAGTGTCTGTAATCTGATTTACAACATTTTTGCTGGTAACGGATTACAGTTGCCGTTTTTTTGTAATCTCTTACATGTAACGGATTAAATGTAATATGTTGCTCCCTAACCCTGCTTGTGAAGAAGATCTCATAAAATGGAGTTGGGAGAAGAGTCTGCTAGCCTAATTCTTTGTGTTTTACAATGTGAATTCTACCCCTAGCCATCAGTACAGCATTTGGTTTGGAGACTGACGTCTCACTGAAATGCATTGTTAGTTTCTCAACGTGCAAGGAGAGAGATGCAAAGAGACAAAACAAAAAAATTATCTTTGTCTTTTCTATCTCCCCTTTTCTATAGATTTTCTTTCTTCTAAAAATAACTTGTCCGCCTGGTTTGACGTCTGCTTTAATTATGTGTCAAGGGATTCGGGATTTCTCCTGTCGTCATGTAAATGAGATCTCTGATGGAGGGGATAGCTACTGTACCATAGCGTTAGCACAGCTAGCCATCCGCACAGCTACAACTATAGAACTAGAATTAGTGTAGCCGTCAGAGTGTAGCCGTAGTGTTAGCAGCGCCGCTAGCCAGACGTGCAGCTACAACCATAGAACTAGAATTAGCGTAGCCGTCAAAGTGTAGCCGTAGTGTTAGCAGCGCCGCTAGCCAGCCGCACAGCTACAACCATAGAACTAGAATTAGCGTAGCCGTCAAAGTGTAGCCGTAGTGTTAGCAGCGCCGCTAGCCAGACGTGCAGCTGCAGGACTGGATCTACGTATGTATGAACATTTACCAACCAATGTGTGATTGGCTATGCAGAGGAATATGTACATAGGCCTACACATATACAAAGAGTACATCTCAGATGTGTGTGTGTGTGAGAGAGGTCTAACATGAATAGTAATTGGTCAAATGGAGCTCTGACCAAACAGGAAGCTGAGTCATTTAAGATGCGATAAGTCCCTCTACAATCAATACACTCCATTTCCCTTCCCCCAATTTAAGCCAAATCGGCACCTCTAAAGTTTCTCACAATCAATCCCACAGCCAATTATTGTTAAAAACAGTGCCAAGTCTATCTAATGGATAGTAACATTTAATAAAACATGATATTGGTGTTTCTTTGAAGTCTTTAAATATTGTTCAGGTCCATTCTGATCTCAAGCTATTTCTCGTGACAGATCTGAGTCCGTATTCAGAGTCTCAGAGTAGGAGTGCTGGTAAAGTTAAAGGTTAAATAAAAAAATCTATAAATATAGGAACAGTTTTGCCTTTTAGATCAGAATGAATGAATGATTATATGGACAGGTGGAACTATATCCTTGATAGATTTACATTCCTATTCTGACACGCTTAGTAAATACAGCCCTGGAGGTATTCACTGCTTATAGAGCAGGCCATCCATTGTCATTTTATAGGTCCGATTTTCTCCATGCAAGCCTTTTATTATAACGTTTATTAATATCATTCACTTCCTTAGTGAAGATGACCCCTGACGCTACTGGATATGTGAAAGCACAGGGTGTAATAGAGGGTCAATGCACGTAAATGCCATTTAAGCACCTTTTTAGTTTGAAATATAACGTTTAATGCATCTCTGGCTCATTGTACCATGCAGGGTTTCGGTGTCAACAGATTTACAGATGGATAATGATACACTACCAGGCCTATTGATTACTCAGGTCACCTTCATTACTAGCATGCACTGCACAATGTGCACACTGTTCTCTCTCTCACACACACACACACGCACACTGTTGCCCCTATAGGCCCAGGGCATGGGTGTCAAACTCATTCTCCAGAGGGCCGACTGTCTGCAGGTTTTTGGTTTTTCCATTTAATTAAGACGTAGACAACCAGGTGAGGGTAGTTCCTTACTAATTAGTGACCTTCATGCATCAATCAAGTACAAGGGAGGAGTGAAAAACCCCAGACACTCAGCCCTCGTGGAATGTGTTTACATGTGGCCTAGGGCTACAAACGGTTGCTACCTTCAGTTGTCATTTAGACAAACCAAACTAGACTCAAGTTAGGAGCCAGTACTGTGTGTGTGCATGCCTCCGTTTGTGCCTACATCTGTGGTAGCGTCCTGATGTGTCCCTTTGTGAGTTGTTGGTGAATGAAGGACTTGGCTGTGTCGGTGGTATAAAGTGCTGCAGTGGTGCTTAACAGGCTGATGCTAACAGGACTGTGAAAGGCACCAAGTCTATTGTATATGCAGGTACAGCACTTTGTCGGCCTCTAGTCTTTCAGCTTCTCAACTCGCGCCACGGTTAATGCTGACAGACACCAGGACATTCACTGTCAGCCTGACGAGGCTCTGTCCTGCCAGTTGCTATGGACAGGGAAAACGAGGCTCTGTCCAGCCAGCTGCTATGAACAGGGAAAACGAAGCTCTGTCCAGCCAGCTGGTATGAACAGGGAAAACCAGACTCTGTCCAGCCAGCTGCTATGGACAGGGAAAACCAGACTCTGTCCAGCCAGCTGCTTATGGACAGGGAAAACGAGGCTCTGTCCAGCCAGCTGCTATGGACAGGGGAAACGAGACTCTGTCCAGCCAGCTGCTATGGACAGGGGAAACCAGACTCTGTCCAGCCAGTTGCTATGGACAGGGAAAAAGAGGCTCTGTCCTGCCAGTTGCTATGGACAGGGAAAACGAGGCTCTGTCCAGCCAGCTGCTGTCCAGCCAGCTGCTATGGACAGGGGAGCCAGCTGCTATGGACAGGGAAAACCAGACTCTGTCCAGCCAACTGCTATGGACAGGGGAAACCAGACTCTGTCCAGACAACTGCTATGGACAGGGGAAACCAGACTCTGTCCAGCCAGCTGCTATGGACAGGGAAAACGAGGCTCTGTCCAGCCAGCTGCTATGGACAGGGAAAACCAGACTCTGTCCAGCCAACTGCTATGGACAGGGGAAACCAGACTCTGTCCAGCCAGCTGCTATGGACAGGGAAAACGAGGCTCTGTCCAGCCAGCTGCTATGGACAGGGAAACCAGACTCTGTCCAGCCAGCTGCTATGGACAGGGGAAACCAGACTCTGTCCAGCCAGGCAGGTCCTCACCAGACATCACCGGCAACAACGCCGCCTATGGGCACAAACCCACCGTCGCTGGACCAGATAGTACTAACAAAAAGTGCTCTTCACTGACGAGTCGCGGTTTTGTCTCACCAGGTGTGATGGTCAGATTCATGTTTATCGTCGAAGGAATGAGCGTTACACTGAGGCCTGTACTCTGAAGCGGGATTGATTTGGAGGTGGAGGGTCCGTCATGGTCTGTGGTGGTATGTCACAGCATCATCGGACTGAGCTTGTTGTCATTGCAGGCAATCTCAACGCTGTACGTTACAGGGAAGACATCCTCCTCCCTCATGTGGTACCCTTCCTGCAGGCTCATCCTGACATGACCCTCAAGCATGACAATACCACCAGCCATACTGCTCGCTCTGTGTGTGATTTCCTGCAAGACAGGAATGTCAGTGTTCTGCCATGGCCAGCGAAGAGCCCAGATCTCAATCTCATTGAGCACGTCTGGGACCTGCTGGATCGGAGGGTGAGGGTTAGGGCCATTCCCCCCAGAAATGTCCAGGAACTTGCAGGTCCCTTGGTCGAAGAGTGGGGTAACCTCTCACAGCAAGAACGGGCAAATCTGGTGCAGTCCATGAGGATGAGATGCACTGCAGTACTTAATGCAGCTGGTGGCCACACCAGATACTGACTTTTACTTTTGACACCCCCTTTGTTCAGGGACACATTATTCCATTTATGTCAGTCACATGTCTGTGGAACTTGTTCAGTTTATGTCTGTTGTTGAATCTTGTTAATTTGCTGAAAAAACAGTTGACAGTGAGAAGACGTTTTTTTATGAGTTTAAATCGGCTTGATAAAGGATTTGTGAAGCATCTACATACAGTAGGCTTGATAAAGGATTTGTGAGGCTTATTTTAGGCATAAAGTTATAACATTATAAAGGCCTCAACATGCTTTATACCTACAAGGGATAAGTACAGCATTACTAAGATATGTTTAGTTTGAAAGTTAGCTAACACATTCAATTCAACATTCAACAACGAGCACGACCGAAACAGTCCTGTCTGGTGCAGACACAAAAATAGAAAACAACTACCCACAAAACACAGGTGGGAAAAGGCTACCTAAGTATGATTCTCAATTAGAGACAACGATAGACAGCTGCCTCTGAGACCCACATCTGGCCAAACACACAGAAATAGAAAACATAGAACAAAAATAGAATGCCCACCCCAACTCACGCCCTGACCAAACCAAAATAGAGACATAAACAGGATCTCTTAGGGCGTGACAGCAGTCTATGGCGAACGTGTCTGTTTCAAGTGGAAATGTTGACTTTGCTATTCCTAGTACATGTAATAGACCGTTTTTTCAGTTTGCAGCTAGAGTAGAGTTGAGATCATATAGGGTGGAGCCTAATCAATCAAAGGAGTTATTGAGAACGGAGGACAACTCCAATCAGATGCTTACATGTTGCATATCTTTGCTTGCAATCATATCATGAGTGACCTGCATAATTTCACACATATAGCTTAAAATGGTCTCTCCATTGTTCTCTGGGCCCCAGATCACACAGTAGAGGCCTCAACTCGTGACAATCCGACCTTGAACTGGCTCAAGCTGTACCCATAGTAGCAGATGTTTCTCTGCTCTCATTGTTCAACTGAAAGTTGCATCAGTTTCATTTCAGCCAACGTCTGCAATGATGCATGTATTTACGGAAATCAGGATGACTACATAATCTTGAGACAAAAGAATAATTGTCTCACTGCCTTTGAGCTGTTTGTCTTTTAACCCCCAAGGTTATTATACCATTCCACTCTGATCACCAAACTGTAGGCGGAATTGCCATGCAATTCATTATGTACTATACCCTTGCTTCTAAGATGTATCTTGCACTCACATCTTGCATATTGAATGTAAATGCATGTATCCAGAAAAATTTGGTATTCAATTTGTGACTTCAACCACCAAGATCTTGAAGTTATTTGGATTTTTACGAATGTTCTTTGAAAGACAGGGTCCTGAAAAAGGGACGTTTCTTTTTTTGAGGAGTTTATTCGCAGCTTCACTGTAATATTTTGGGATGTGCATTGAAATTGGTCAACTGAAATTGTTACCAGCTAACATGTTGGTCCTTCTGTAGCTCAGTTGGTAGAGCAGCTAACAGTGGGTTCGATCCCGGGACCACCCATACGTAGAATGTATGCACACATGACACGCTTTGGATGCTAAATGGCATATATTATTTATTATTTATTATTATTATTATGTTCGTCGCATTCCACATGCTGAATAAACCACATTCCTAATAAAAATCAAGTCTAACAGAGATTAGGTTTTTAGTGTCGCAACCGTTTGTATTTTTTATCACATGATCCTTTTTACATTCATGTGATTTACCTAATAATTTGTATATGTTTATTTTTTAAAAATGTGATCTTCTTTTCGGTTTTGATCATGCTCACTACTTTCTTTCTTTTCTTCTTCGTCCCCCTGTTTCATTCTGTTTGCATGGTCCCTCTACCTGTGTTTATTTGTGGAACGTGAAGAACTGGAACCATCGAGCTGTCACTCAAGTAGGCCTTTCATTATCAAACTCACTGAGTTGGTTTGGGTAAAAATATGATGCAGTTGTGTTAATCCTGGTATTTGTTTGCACCTGACGTAATGGCTCTTAAAATACAGGACAACCCTACTGTTTCCATAGAACTGAGACATTATTTAAATCTCTCTCTCTCTCTTTCTCTCTCTCTCTCAGGGGATCAGCAGTCTGTTCAGTTCTCTGAAGGTGGTCCGGCTGCTGCGTTTGGGCAGGGTAGCTCGTAAACTGGACCACTACATTGAGTATGGAGCCGCCGTCCTCGTCCTGTTGGTGTGTGTCTTTGGCCTGGCTGCCCACTGGCTGGCCTGCATCTGGTACTGTTCTGACTGATTTACTGTATATTAAAAGTAGATTTCAATGAAATGATGTTGTCACGAGCAGCATTACAATAGCGACATGCAAGACTTTGCTCTCACACAGTCACACAAAGTATCTGAGCATGTGCACAGGTTCACTTCACGCTGTTACAACATGGTAGGTACGGGACAAAACAGAGGAGAAGTTTAAGCTCCTGCTTCAACGGTCTTATTTGCGGAAATTGTCCCACTATGCTGTTCACATTGTGCAACTACTTCATATCGCTGAGTCTGCCTTTAATGTGTCATGACAGTACTTTACAACCCTCTCATCCAGGACCACCAGATGTTGCAGATATTTGCGGTAGCCCTAAACTGGCACACCTGATTTGAACTAGTCAAGCCTTGACGATTAGACAACAAAGATGTAAACCGTCTGGTGGTCCCCAAGGAGAGGTTGGCAAAACCTGTTATAGGAGTTATTCATGTGATAGAAAGCCATTATGTTGGTACCCTTCAAAATAAACTTTTATCATATTTTGATATATGATCACAGTAGTCAAAACAATCTGACTACTGTATTTGTTAATTGCATATTTCTTCAGTGTTTCTTAATCCATCCCCCTCTGATCCCCAGCTGTGGCATGCTTTTGTTCTACCACACCTAATTTAATTAATCTAGAAGATTAGTTGTGGATTAGTGTTCAAGTTGAATCAGATGTCCTAGCGGTGGATTAGAACAAAAATACAAAACAAAACGACTTGGGAGTCAATGAGTAACAGGGTTGAGAAACAGCGCCTTTAAAAAGCGCCTGCTCTGTGGGGTTGACAATGTCATGTGGGAGAAGTGCGTTTCTGTTTCTCACCAGCATTGACATGCATTATTTTCTTAATCCCCTAAGCAAAGTGAACCAACCTCTGACCTGTGTTGTAGAGGTACCCTTAACCCTAACACTAACACTAACTCCTACCCCTAAACATAAACCTATCCCTTCCAGTAACCCTAACTCCTACCCCTAAACATAAACCTATCCCTTCCAGTAACCCTAACTCCTAAACCTAACCCCTAAACATAAACCTATCCCTTCCAGTAACCCTAACTCCTACCCCTAAACCTAACCCCTAAACAGAAACCTATCCCTTCCAGTAACACTAACTCCTACCCCTAAACATAAACCTATCCCTTCCAGTAACCCTAACTCCTACCCCTAAACCTAACCCCTAAACATAAACCTATCCCTTCCAGTAACCCTAACTCCTACCCCTAAACCTAACCCCTAAACAGAAACCTATCCCTTCCCATCCCCCTTAAACCTAACCCCTACCCCTAAACATAAACCTAGCCCCTACCCCTTAACCATAACCCCTACATCTAACTCCTACCCCTCTTTCTCTTCTCAACCTAACCGGTATCACCTGGTTGGTTGTCTAACTAGGCTTTAACAATAAAGGATACATTTTTTTAAAGCAAACGTTGTTCTACCAAGAGTGGCTGAATATCTTTTTTATCTTGACTGACTATAACAGGTACAGTATTGGTGACTATGAGGTGATAGACGAGGAAACAGGCATCCTGCGGACAGACAGCTGGCTGTACATGCTAGGGGAGACGGTGGGCTCTCCATACCGCTTCAACGCCAGCGGGACAGGGAAGTGGGAGGGCGGCCCCAACAAAGACTCTGTCTACATCACATCTCTATACTTCACCATGACCTCTCTGACCAGTATAGGGTTTGGAAACATCGCCCCTACCACCGATGGAGAGAAGATCTTCGCTGTCGCCATGATGATGATCGGATGTGAGTACATGGGATCTAAGGCAAAGTTTCCCAATCCTCTCCTGGAGTACCCCCATCCAGTCCACATATGATGTATTACAGAATTATCGCCACTGATTTAACAGAAGGGCTTGATGGTTAGGTGACCATTTGAATCAGTTTTGGATTCTGGAATACATTCTGGACTGGGAACTCTGAAAGGTTTGGGAAACAGACCTAAGGGTTAAGGGTTCCTTTATGTTTGCTTTTTCCCCTTGTGGTAGCATTCTGAATGAATAAATGATGCTCTCAAGTCTCATGATGTTGTTGTTAGAATTGAATTCCTTGATTCTATATAAACAGAACACTGGAGCAGCTCGATCTGGTAATATTGTCATGTTCACCCCATCATACATTTGGGCTCCACTGACCCTAAAAGGCCAAGGCAGTCAAAATGCAGTTTTTCCTCTGTTTTGTATCATATTGTACCACAGCTGATGAAACTAACACTGTAAAAGTCTAATTTGATCGTTGTTATTTCCTGATAGTTGCTTGTTGAAAATGCAATCTACATAGGAACTTTTAATTAACAGGTTTTTCATCGGTGGAGTTTTGGCTTTCCTGGTGACGTCACCAGGCGGTATAAATTTAATAGACCAATAACAAAGAGCATTCCAAACCTCTCTGTCAATATCAGCTAGTTTTCACATTTACATCACGTTAGGCTCCTCCATCACTTTGGCGCTATTCCCTTCCCCACTCAGACCACTCCCAGTGAGTCCTAGCAAAATTATTGCTTGAGAAATATATATATTTTAAAATAATTTTAATGGAAAACTATTGCAGTAAGGTACTTTATTGTTACCCAGAAATGATTTGATATTGAGATAAAAATGTCTGTATTGGGCCTTTTAAGGTCTCTATTTTGAATTGATTTGACCAACCCATTATATCATGTCCCCTTAAACTGTCTGAATCGATGGCCCTGCACTTCATCCAGCCAGGAAACAGCGAGCACAGCAAACACTCTACTGTCCCCAAAACCATTTTCTGACACTATTTCGCACCATTATATTTGCATCACAACAGCATGAGCATTTGTATGCAAATAACAAATGTTTGCCACTCCTGAGCTCTTTGAAACGTTAATTCAGGGGTGTTGAATCATCTCACCTGGTGAGATTCATATCATATCTGTCAGTGGTTATGGCAACATTTAGGGAATGATCATCACCTAGCCATCCTTTTTATTCCATCCATCCATTTCGCAAGGCTACGTCTAAAGACAGCCAGAGACTGACACACACATGCCATATAGGGCACAGACCGTAGACCAGTTATATGGCTGGCTGGCTCTCGGTTGTCTAGGAGTAGCTGCAGCAGGAGAACCAGGAGAAATATACTAGGCAGGATCAATTGAGCCGAGCAATCCCCCTGCAATCACTCACTACCTCCAGCACCATCTGCCTCAGCTGCTCTTACACCCTGTGTGCGTCCCAATTGGCACCGTATTCCTCATCTAGTGCACTACTTTTTACCAGACCCCTATGGACCCTGGTCAAAAGTAGTACACTACATAGGGAACAGGGTGTAGTTTGGGACGCAGACCTGTTTCACTCACTACTTTACAGCACCCACTGAACAACAGGTTCAGATGCACTCCCGGCACCTCAGCCTCCGTTTCCATGGTGAGAGACAAAGAGGGAGACGGTGAGAGGTACAGCGGTTGTACAGGTGCATTTCAATACTGAATTGGTTTCTCTCCTTGTTTCCATTTCATAACCTGCAGAGCTCCAAGGTTGTTTTGTGCACCATTGTGGCATAAAGTAAGTCCTAGTAGGGATTCTATACACTTTAACGATGGAGACACAATCCAAGAGTTGGGGTTTGTGTATTGTGAAGGTCATGCTGTAGGTTTTGTTCTGAATAGAAAGAAGCTTGGAAAGGCATCAGAGGATTCAAGTGGAATGACTACTGTATGATTCTATTCAGTTTAAACCCTGACAGACTATTTCATTATTCGCTATAAAAATGTCCGACTCTGCACAATTATATTTTTACCAACTGCTGTGATTTGTTATTGGCAGCAGCCGAAGATCACATCATTGACAGGGGAATTATACAGCTGTCTTGTCACTATAGCAACGGTTGGCCCTGAGCATTATAGGGTTTTTGACAACTGTCTGTAAATTGTCTTCAAAGAAAGACAGCTGTTGGCTGATTCCATTTAAAGCAGAATCACTGACAGAGCAGTGGTGTTATAACAAGTCCTGATGGAGAGATTCAGATGAAACGGGGACAAAGGTATTAACACACACAATGTACTTCAAAAGATTAGGACTTTCGGATGCCTAGGATTGGTGACTCTTTACTGTAGGTGTCCTGTCTTTATGTGTTATGTAGCTGTTATAAAGTATTATGAATGAATTCACAAGGCCCCCTACAGTAAAATGCTACCAATCTTAGTCATTCTAAAATATTTTGAAGTACATTGTGTGTGTTAATACCTTTGTCCCTGTTTCACCTGAATCTCTCCATCCGGTCTTGTTATAACACCACTGCTCTGTCAGTGATTCTGCTTATTGGTTTATTCAGATACCCATTAGCTTTTGCCAAAGCAGCAGCCATTCTTCCTGGGGATGCATGTTTAATGTATAGTACAGGTACAGTATATTTTGTAGACTGTGTAATCACTTTTTGTGGCTAGTTGCAATTTCTGAATATGAACATTAGCATATTATTGTCACATCATATGGAATATTGATTTGCTGATGCGTTCATATACCCAGAGGGACAATGATGTGGCTGTTGCATTGATGACACACACACACACACACACACACACACACACACACACACACACACACACACACACACACACACACACACACACACACACACACACACACACACACACACACACACACACACACACACACACACACACACACACACACACACGCACACTCTCTATCGCAGAAGTACTTATTAGGTTCTCACTGCCAAGAGAATGGTACAGTAACACACACAAAGAGCAGAGCAGGTCTCTTTCCACTGCCTTTGATCACGTGCCATACCGAGCTCCAGGTGTTACCTTCCATCTTGTCCAAGCACCCCTAGTAACATGGCTCCAGGTGTTACCTTCCATCCTGTCCAAGCACCCCTAGTAACATGGCTCCAGGTGTTACCTTCCATCTTGTCCAAGCACCCCTAGTAACATGGCTCCAGGTGTTACCTTCCATCCTGTCCAAGCACCCCTAGTAACATGGCTCCAGGTGTTACCTTCCATCCTGTCCAAGCACCCCTAGTAACATGGCTCCAGGTGTTACCTTCCATCCTGGCCAAGCACCCCTAGTAACATGGCTCCAGGTGTTACCTTCCATCCTGGCCAAGCACCCCTAGTAACATGGCTCCAGGTGTTACCTTCCATCCTGTCCAAGCACCCCTAGTAACATGGCTCCAGGTGTTACCTTCCATCTTGTCCAAGCACCCCTAGTAACATGGCTCCAGGTGTTACCTTCCATCCTGTCCAAGCACCCCTAGTAACATGGCTCCAGGTGTTACCTTCCATCCTGTCCAAGCACCCCTAGTAACATGGCTCCAGGTGTTACCTTCCATCCTGTCCAAACACCCCTAGTAACATGGCTCCAGGTGTCACCTTCCGTCCTGTCCAGAGAGAGAGAGAGCGTGAGAGAGAGAAACTATTTAAGGTTTATATTTTCCACTTTGAAATTTCAGACTTGATTTTCCCTTACAAAAAATGTATCCCGACGTAGCAAACTGGGACAAATGAAGATCCTACATCTGTATCTGTCCACTAAGAAGTTAGGGAGTCTACAGTAGAGAGGAGAGAGATAGCTCTAGTCTACAGTAGAGGAGAGAGAGAACTCTAGTCTACAGTAAAGAGAAGAGAAGGCTCTATTCTACAGTAGAGAGGAGAGAGAGAGCTCTAGTCTACAGTAAAGAGAAGAGAAGGCTCTATTCTACAGTAGAGAGGAGAGAGAGAGCTCTAGTCTACAGTAAAGAGAAGAGAAGGCTCTATTCTACAGTAGAGAGGAGAGAGAGAACTCTAGTCTACAGTAAAGAGAAGAGAGAGCTCTATTCTACAGTAGAGAGGAGAGGCAGAGCTCTAGTCTACAGTAAAGAGAAGAGAGAGCTCTATTCTACAGTAGAGAGGAGAGGGAGAGCTCTAGTCTACAGTAAAGAGAAGAGAGAGCTCTATTCTACAGTAGAGAGGAGAGAGAGCGCTAGTCTACAGTAGAGAGGAGAGAGAGTTCTAGTATACAGTAGAGATAAGAGCGAGAGCTACAGTAGAGAGGAGCACTGGAGACACATGGACCTGTGTAGTATCTGATCATCTTCAAAGGCAGCAGTGACAACATAATGATATAATATTCTGTCACATATGCTTCACATTGCAGACAGCATGCAGGACATTTTTTATCTTTATTCATGCAGGGAAGTCCCATTGAGCCCTGCTTCAAATCCTCTGTCACAATACTATTTTATAGCAAATTAACGGACAAAGGATTTTTAAAGTTGCCGTGGGGACTTTTTCGCTAAGAATGGCTCAACATTTTGTTTGACAATAAGGTTTATCGCACCAATATGAGCCAATTTCATATTTGTGCAATTAATGATAGGGATGGTATGGACACAATTTTACAGTAACAGTTTTGCTTTGGAAAGCTACATTGAGTAAGACTATGAATACCCTCTTCATACTGCATTCTAGGCACATTTGTGTGTGTGAATGCAAGCACTGTAGGGGGGATTGGGGTAAGTTGAGCCATTCTTTGCATTCAGCATCACTCCAACAAGAGAAATGTAGTATTCGTTCTAACAAAGATATCTCCATATATTTCCAGATGTTGTGTATTCCTGGAAATAATCAGAATGTAGGTAAACATTACAGTTTTGGAAACATAGCTTGTCCCAAAAAAAGTGGGGTCTTGGCACAACTTACCCTTGGTATGGAGTAAGGTGAGTCACAGGACAGGGTTAGTTAAGCTACCTACAAGTTTCTGTACTGAATGAAATATTACCACTACTTTTTAAAAACCATGCATATCTTTATTTCCCAAACATAATTCATCACGTGCATATTTTAACACAGGCTTTACACCTAACAAACACTGTGTAGTCTATTAACATAGGCCAGGCGCTGTGGTTACCTCATATTCCAGCAATAATGCCTTGTATTACTCCTGGGAAGAAGACATTTCAGTTTGCTCAACTTGCCATTGGCTCAACAATCAGAAAAGAAAAATATATCCCTTTTTCTCCCCAATTTCGTGATATCCAGTTGGTAATCAGTTTTGTCCCATCGCTGCAACTTCTGTATGGACTCGGGAGAGGCGAAGATCGAGAGCCGTGCATTTTCAGAAACACGACCCTGCCATGCCGCACTTCTCACTTAACCCGGAAACCAGCCGCACCAATGTATTGAAGGAAACACCGTACACCGGGCGACTGTGTCAGCATGCATTGCGCCCGGGCCCACCACAGGAGTCGCTAGAGAGTGATGGGACAAGGACAACCCGGCCGGCCAAACCCTCCCCTAACCAGGACGACGCTGGGCCTATTGTGTGCCACCTCATGGGCATCCCTGTCACAGTCAACTGCGAAACAGCCTGGGATCGAAACAGGATCTGTAGTGATGCAGTGCCTTAGACCGCTGTGTCACTCGGGAGGCCCCCAAAGCAAACATTTTGACTATATTAGCCCACACAGCTACAAGGATGCACTTTCTTGCTAGGTTTAGGACCTCATGATGAAATGTATAGAGACCCTATCTGATGTAATGAACAATCTTTAAATGATCTACTTTGGTTTAGATACAAGCATCATGAAACCTCAAACAATAAATTAATTTGACTTTGTGAAAATCATTTGGACCTTACATTTTCCATCTGGTTGCTTCTTTTATGGACTCCATGAAATGATGACCTCTTCCTAAATATTTGGTCAAAATATACATTTTGTGTATGGTTTCCTAGAAACAAAGGTGGCTCAACTTACCCCATTCTCACCTATACAATGTCTGTTTTTTTTTTGTATATACATCATTACGGAAAATGATCGTTTTGTATATCTGCAGTATCCTATACATCAGTGTTAAGATAGAAACACAGTAGACTGGAGTGTGTCAGGAGATAAGTTGTGTCTGCTGTCATGGATCATAGTGACAACACTTTATCACTGCGTCCTGTCATGAAACTGATGCTTTTGCACATACACAAATACACACACTTGGCAGATAGGTAAAATCAATACAAACCAGTGTCGCTGCACTCTAAAGTGGGGAGAGAAATGTAATTTAAACTGTGTTAACTGCTATCTCCTGCTACAATGATGGGAAACTCAATTTCAACATGGCACCCATTTCAGGCGATAATTTTGTTGTGGTCCCTCTGGCCTCAAATAGAGTACTTTGTCAAATACTGTTGGCATTGCAGAATGTTATAGGTGGTGTTTGGTTTGGAAAAAAAGGAGCATCAATGTCTCAAAGCTATCATCTTCCAGAAAATTGCCACAGCTATAATAAGCTGTTAAATTAGCTCAATTGTTCATTGTGCAATCATTACATTCATTTACATGGTGTAAAGAAAGTATTTCTGCAGCTCTTCTTATGACAGCCTTATTACTCAATGAGACACCCTTCACACTTTACTCTGTAGAAACAGGGTTTGGATTCCTATTTCTTTGGAAAGGAATAAGCATGAAATTCAAACAGATTTTTACACAGAAAACTGACCAAACCCTCCATTTGCCCTTGTAGTAGAACCAATGAGTAAGGCATACGATTATTGTTATTTTGCAGAATAAAGCACAGAAAGTTTGTATATGTGTAAGAGAGAGAGCTGACCCTTTTCAATCAGATGCAGTTCTATCACCCTAAGCAGTCTTGTTAAACCTTGTTAGTTCGCCATAGTCTTTCTGACAGCCCACAGAAAGGCTTCCCTGCTAAAGCTGCACAATAGCCTGTTGAAAAAGGAAACTCTTTGTATTATGAATGTGTAGAGTGGGGTCCCAAATTATTGTCACCCTTGATGACGATGAGCAAAAATTACTGTATTAAATAAATCATTAAAATAATAAAAATCGGTCAGAAATAGATTTACTTTAACAAGTGATTTTTTATTTATTTAAATGGGGTCAAATTATTGACACCCCTTATGAAGATAATGGCACTGAGCCTTTTTCTAAAATATTTTATGAGTTGGGAGATATCTTAGACCAATTCTCCATATAGAATCCTTCCAGATCCTCCTCCTGCACTTATGGACTGCCCTCTTCAATTCAAACCTCAGGTCTTCAATGGGTTTCAAGTCCGGAGACCTGATGTAGATTTTTATGGCCAATTAACCAATTATTTGTGTATTTTGATGTGTGCTTGGGGTTGTTGTCTTGCTGGAAGATTAACTTGTGGCCAAGTTTCAGCTTCCTGGCAGAGGCAACCAGGTTTTTGGCAAAAATATCCTGGTACTGGGTAAAGCTCATGATTCCGTTGAACTCAACACCGGCCTCAGGACCAGTGGAAGTAAAAATAGCCCCATAACATCAAAGTTCCACCAACATCTTTTTCAGTAATTATGGGGATATTTTCTGCCCTTTTGTTCTCATTTCGACACCAAACCCACCACTGGTGTGTGTGGCCAAAGAGCTCTATTTTCACGTCATCTAACAAATGTTAACACCTGTAGTGTTATTGCCACTTGGATTGAAACTGGTGCTTTGGTCAGATGACATGAAAACAGAGCTCTGGACTGTCAGGTCAGAGTAAATAGGCATTTTAACATCATAGTTTTAGCCGGTGGTAACTTGTGGAATGGACACCGTCTGGAAGGTGGTTTTAACCAATCAGCATTAAGGATTTGACCCAACTGTTGTATAATGCTTAATAAATAAACGCAGATGTCATGAGTATCTGTTCATTTAAGGCTGAAACATAAGATGTTGTAATTCCGCAATATCCACCCCTCCAAAATAAAAACCCGGAGACATGTATTCATGTAGAATCCCTGATTCCAGTTATTGAAGACATCCACACTGATTGGAGACCTTTTAGTTCAATGTTTTTCAACCTCCGGTCCGTAGACTGGCACCAATCACTCATAGTTAGCTAACACTGATTGAATTTAAAAGTAAGCCCTCAAAGAAGGAAGTACCACATCTTGCCTGTCCCTGGTGGACAAAAAGTTTGAGAAACACCGCTTTAGACTGTGCAGGAAAAGGTTGAACTACCAAAGGTTGTAAAACTGAGTCATTTGATATCCATGTAGTGACCTAAAGGCTTGTCATGCAACATAGACCATGATACTGATAGACAGGCACGGTCAGAAGAGCTCTGCGTCTCTGTCACCACCTCTAAAGCTCTGTTTCCTGTTTCCTCTATGCGCACATGCACACACGCAAGCAAAACTGCCACCCTGTCACCAATGTCGCATAAACACTTCCTCGCAAACTGCATGTTTGTGACTTTGGTTCTTGACTCTTCTTTTCTATGTTTGTCCTCAAATATGCAGGATACCTCTGTCTGAACCTTCAGTGAATCTTTGATACATTTACAGATCAACAAGCTTTGATCACTTGACTTAAAGTATGTATTTCAGCTACTTACAATTACGTAGACTAACACATTTTAGCACGTTTCTAATACTGGATCAATTCCTGGATCAATTCCTGAAGTCTGCCATCTGTTAACTTTAAGCTTTTCTCCTTCAATGTGTAATATTCTTCTCTGTGAAGCTAACTTTCTTGGACTCTTCCCAACAAACCGGGAACATTAGCTAAGATTCCCATTTAAGTTATAGTTAGATCCTAACGTTAGATAAAATCCTAACAATAGCATGGTAACATTTGATATAGATTTTTTTTGTCTTCATTTAAATATCCTTGGAATGTTTTCCTTACATTCACTAAAATGTTAGGCACAACATCTGCAACAACCACCACAGAACATTCCCCAAAATGTATTATTAGGTTTCCAGATAATATTAACAAAACAAATCAACGTTTATTTGTCGACCTTACAGTGAAATGCTTACTTACAGGCTCTAACCAACAGTGCGATTTCTAAGTTAAAAAAAGGTATTAGGTGAACAATAGGTAAGTAAAGAAATAAAAACAACAGTAAAAAGACAGTGGAAAAATAACAGTAGCAAGGCTATATACAGTAGCAAGGCTATATACAGGCACCGGTTAGTCGGGCTGATTGAGGTAGTATGTACATGTAGATATGATGGCAGGCAGCTTAGCCCCAGTGATGTACTGGGCCGTACGCACTACCCTCTGGAGTGCCTTGCGATCGGAGGCCGAGCAGTTGCCGCACCAGGCAATGATGCAACTGTAGAACCTTTTGAGGATCTGGGGACCCATGCCAAATCTTTTCAGTCTCCTGAGGAGGAATAGGCTTTGCCGTGCCCTCTTCATGACTGATATGTTTGGACCATTGTAGTTTTTTGGTGGTGTGGACACCAAGGAACTTGAAGTTCTCAACCTGCTCCACCACAGCCCCGTCGATGAGAATGAGGGTGTGTTCGGTCCTCCTTTTCCTGTAATTCACAATCATCTCCTTAGTCTTGGTTACATTGAGTGATAGGTTGTTATTCTGGCACCACACAGCCAGGTCTCTGACCTACCTATAGGCTGTCTCGTAGTTGTCGGTGATCAGGCCTACCATTGTTGTTTCGTCTGTAAACTTCATGATGGTGTTGGATTCGTGCCTGGCCATGCAGTCGTGGGTGAACAGGAGGGGACTGAGCACGCACCACTGAGGGGCTCCAGTGTTGAGGATCAGCGTGGCAGATGTGTTGTTACCTACCCTCACCACCTGGGGGCGGCCCAGGAAGTCCAGGATCCAGTTGTAAAGGGAGGTGTTTTGTCCCAGGATCCTTAGCTTAGTAATAACACAATGTACCAGTAATGCTTTCCTTACATTCACTAAACTTTTAGGCACAACATCTGTAAACTACCACAGAACATTCCCCAAAAGTTCTCATTAGGTTTCCAGGTAATATAATAACACAATTTACCAGTAAGGTTTTCCCAGCAAACCAAAATTGGTTCTGTGAAAGTTCCCAGAACATTCGTTAGGTTGCAACAAATGCTCTCATAACATAACTGTCCAGTCGTGTTCATGGTTATACAGTGCAATGTTTGTATAAAACATTGGACTGATGTTTCAAGAACGTTTCCAGAACACATTCTGTTCTTGAATGTTCCCATAATGTTTCATTAGGTTGTGGGAACAGTCTGGAAAAAACATTTGAAGACATCACAAAAAATATATTCCCAAAACACAAAAACTGCCCAGTTGTACGGACGATTTTACCAACGTTCTTTTAGGGTTAAAATAATAAGAATGTTTCCAGAACACATTTTGTCTGTTCTTTTAAGGTTCCCAGAACATTTAATTAGAATGTGGGAACAGTGGATACAATACAAGAGAGAGATTTCCAAAACACAAAGTAAGCTCAGGTTGCACAGGACGTTCCCTTAATGTTGCAATAATATTCTTGTGATATTTACAGAGGTTGCATAATGTTCCAAAATGTCCAAAGAAGTATGTTTTTTATGACATTCATAGCATATTTGTTTTCGGTTTAACATAATAATGACGACTCCACCAACATTAAGTTTGCCGACGACACAACAGTGGTAGGCCTGATCACCTACAACGATGGGACAGCCTATAGGGAGGAGGTCAGAGACCTGGCAGTGTGGTGCCAGGACAACAATCTCTCCCTCAATGTGAGCAAGACAAAGGACATGATCGTGGACTACAGGAAAAGGAGGGCCGAATACGCCCCTATTCTCATCGACAGGGCTGTAGTACGGCGGGTTGAGAGCTTCAAGTTCCTTGGTGTCCACATCACAAACATACTATCATGGTCCAAACACACCAAGAAAATCATGACGAGGTCACGACAACGCCATGGGTCCCCAGATCCTCAAAAGTTTCTGCAGCTGCACCATCGAGAGCATCCTGACGGGTTGCATGGCAACTGCTTGACCTCCGACTGCAAGGCACTACAGAGGGTAGTGTGTACAGCCAAGTACATAACTGGTGCTAAGCTTCTTGCCATCCAGGACCTCTATACCAGGCAGTGTCAAAGGAAGGCCCTAATTATTGCCAAAGACTCCAGCCCCCCTAGTCATAGACTAGTTTTCTATGCTACAGCACTGCAAGTGGTACTGGAGCACCAAGTCTAGGTCCAAAAGGTTTCTTAAAGCTTCTATCCCGAAGCCATAGACTCCTGAACAGCTAATCAAGGACATTTCTAAGTGACCCCAAACTTTTGAACGGTAGTGTATATATTCAGACTCTTTGCGATGAAACTCGAAATTGAGATCAGGTGCATCCTAATTCCATTGATAATCCTTGATGTTTCTACAACCTGTGGTAAATTCAATTGATTGGACATGATTTGGAAAGGCACACACCTGTCTATATAAGGTCTCACAGTTGACAATGCATGTCAGAGCAAAAACCAAGCCATGACGTCGAAGGAATTGTCCTTGGAGCTCTGAGACAGGATTGTGTCGATGCACAGATCTGGGGAAGAGTACCAAAATATTTCTGCAGCATTGAAGATCCCAAAGAACACAGGTCTCCATCATTCTTAAATGGAAGAAGTTTGGAGCTACCAAGACTTCCTAGAGCTGGCTGCCCGGCCAAACTGAGCAGTCGATGGAGAAGGGCCTTGGTCATGGAGGTAACAGAGCTCTAGCGTTCCTTTGTGGAGATGGGAGAAACTTCCAGGAAGAGAACAATCTCTGCACCATTGCACCAATCAGGCCTTTATGATAGACTAGCCAGACGGAAGCCATTCCTCAGTAAAAGGCACCTGACAGCCCGCTTGGAGTTTGCCAAAAAGGTACCTAAAGACTCTCAGACCATGATAAACCAAGATTCTCTGGTCTGATGAAACAAATACTGGCCTGAATTCCAAGTGTTACGTCTGGAGCAAACCTGTAACCGTCCATATGGTGAAGCGTGGTGGTGGCAGCAGCATACTGTGGGGAGGTTTTTCAGAGGCAGGGACTGGGAGAGTAGTGGATCGAAGGAAAGATTAACTGTGCAAAGTACAGAGAGATCCTTGAGGAAAACCTGCTCCAGAGCACTCAGGACCTCAGACTGGGGCAAAGGTTCACCTTCCAACAGGACAACGACCCAAAGCACACAGCCAAGACAAAGCAGGAGTGGATTTGGGACAAGTCTGTAAATGTCCTTGAGTGGCCCAGCCAGAGCCCGGACTTGAACCTAATTTGAACATCTCTGGAGAGACCTGAAAATAACTGCAGCGACGCTCCCCATCCAACCTGACTTAGCTTGAGAGGATCTGCAGAGAAGAATGGGAGAAACTCCCCAAATACAGGTATGCCAAGCTTGTAGCGTCATACCCAAGAAGACTTGAGACTGTAATCTTTGCCAAAGGTGCTTCAACAAAGTACGGAGTAAAGGGTTTGAACACATTTACATGAACACGTATGCAAACGTTCAGGGGTTGCCTGGTGGCAAAGAGGATAAAATACATGGCTTGGGAACCAGACATTGGAGGTTCAAACCCCACATGTGCACTTTGTTAACCATATTGTTTCCACCTCATATGTTATCTGTTTTATTTGAATGCTGTTCAAATGTACTATTAATGAAATGAAAATGCCATGTGTCTCTATATTACCTTCAAATGTGAATTGCCATTAAATCGGGAGAGAAACATAATGGGCAGCGTAGCCTAGTGGTTAGAGCATTGGACTAGTAACCGGAAGGTTGCGAGTTCAAACCCCCGAGCTGACAAGGTACAAATCTGTCGTTCTGCCCCTGAACAGGCAGTTAACCCACTGTTCCCAGGCTGTCACTGAAAATAAGAATATGTTCTTAACTGACTTGCCTGGTTAAATAAAGGTAAAATAAAAAAAGTAAAATTCCAATCTGCTTTAAGGAGCTACAGCTGAGCATGTCGTGGTAATATTAGGTAATAATTTCAAGAACATTTAGAAAATGTTATATTGTTAAATTGTTATAAGTACCTGAGGACAGGCAAAACAAGGTAAAATGCACTGGAGTGTATTCATGGATGCAAAGGGAAGCCAGGCTTCCCCAGGAATTTAACTAATTATTTTATGTTTTTTTGTTGTCTCTGTTTAATTATTTTCCTTCAATTCGCAAGAGGCTGAATGTACCTCACAGGAGAAAGCATCCATGTGAGAAAAACAGGTCCCCTCTGTATTTGTAGCCCGTCTATCTGATTCTGTCTGGTCAAAAATAGTATGACATTGTTGTCGCCAGTAGCAAAGAAACATTGTAGAATCATCCACGCAACTGGACAGTTTTTGTGTTTTGAGAACGTATCTTTTGTGATGTCCCCACAATGTTGTCACCAGACTGTACCCACAACACAATGAAACATTCTGGGAACCATTAAATAACAGGCTACATGTGTTCTAGGTAGGGCTGTGACGGTCATTACATTTTGTCTGGTAATTGTCATTCAAAAGACTGGTATCATGGCTCAGGTAATTGACCGTTAATGAACATAAACACGTTTAGCATCTCCAGGCATACAAGCAGCTGATGTGCACCTTTTGGAACGTCTACATTTCAATAAAAGTATAATAAATAAATGTAATATATACCATCACAATACATCCATTATTCATTTTAGTCAGGTTTAAAGAAACATGATATGAAGAACATGTATTTCAGAAGAACAGAATGAGTTGACCTACTGTTAGTTATCTGGCTATGCTCCATACCATAGGCTGTAGGCTTGTTCATTTAGCTGACAATATATTCTTAAGTCCCATGCAATTATTTAATATCATTTCATAGTAATAAGAATAGAATTGAACTGAGCTGAATAAAATGTCAAGGATATTTTTCCCATTCCGGAGCGTGTGTGCATATGAAGTGGCTATATAAAGCATAAAAGTGGTCATTTAAAACTAGATTTAGAGTTATTTGGCAACTTTAGTTGTGAATGATACAAACCTTAGAAGTCAAAACATATATAATACATTCCAAGGGCTGCATGGTATAACTATAGGCTATTGATGATTTGAGAAAGTAGAAAAATAGCTGGGGGGGCTGGAAACATGGTGGTGAGATATTCTGAATACGTAATAGGTATAGTAATGTGTCACCCAATGAATTCTGAAAATATAAAAATGTTCCTATTACTTGGCTGTTCAAAATCAAATGCACTAATTGTAGGATAACTGTAAGCCGCCATGCACAATCAATGAACCAACAGCATCGCCTTGGGCTATACGTTGTCTCCCAGACCCATGGATAGACATTTTGGAGCGTAGCACAAGGTAACCAGTCCACCCAGTATGCATAGTAATACAGTCCACTCAAAGGCTAGACCAATTATTTACCAAATACATCTTAAATCAGTTTACTTTATGTTTTTCTGCTATGCGTAATATGCGGTAGGCTATGCACTGTATAATGGCACAATCATTTTTGTTCATGTTTTTTTGGGCTCATAAACCTATGCGTAAACTATAATATGCATATGAGTGTTTTGAACGAATCATCACATTAGAAAGCACTGTCGTTTTTGTTGTGTTGGGCGTTGAAACATCCACAACAACCATGTTTTACACTGTTTCAACCTGCTATTCAACTTCTTTCTTCACATTGGTCACAGTGAGGTGACTTTTAAAAGTAGGATTGGCCCCTGTTTGGATAAGTGTTTGATGTGATTTTTTGATTGCATATTCTTTGATGTTAGAGTGTTTAGAGGGACAATAGAGCCATAAGTACCAGGACATTATGACCTGATGGTTGTTATCAAATTGGGTACTACCAAAGCATGTCCAGCATGCATAAAACGAGAATACGGTGACTCAACTGTCACGTGAAATTTTACTGTGGTCACGATTCAGCCCTAGTTCTAGCTCTTGCAACATCTATTGAATGTTTTATACAAAATGGACAGTTTTTGTGTTTTGAGAACATTTGCCGAGACCTAACGAATGTTCTGGGAACTTTCACACAACCTATTTTGGTTTGCAAGGTAATCTTCTCTAAATGTTCTCAATGTTTCTCCCTCCTCGTCTTTTTCTTTTTTTCACAGCCCTTCTTTATGCCACCATCTTCGGTAACGTCACCACCATCTTCCAGCAGATGTATGCCAACACCAACCGCTACCACGAGATGCTGAACAGCGTCCGTGACTTCCTCAAGCTCTACCAGGTGCCCAAGGGGCTGAGCGAGAGGGTCATGGATTACATCGCCTCCACCTGGTCCATGTCCCGGGGCATAGATACTGAAAAGGTATCTCAAACTGTAAGCCTGACATTCATTACCTTGGCTTGCATGCTGTCCCCCCCCCACCCTCCTCGTTGGTTGGTTGGTTCTGCATGGTAGCTTCCACAGCTAGCTGGCCCCTTTGTATTGTGGTGATTGTGGCTCTGTGTTTCGATGTGCTTGACCAGTCCACTTGGGGTGGGAGTGTGGGGGAGGGTGTTGAGTGTTGGTGTTGAGTTAATGGATAATGCTTTGGACCTGTCATATTAACTAATTATTATAATTAGTCATGACAGCTGGTGTTAGTTTGACAAGTGACTGTTAAGACACAAACTTTGGCTGATTAGCGAACTGGTGGTATTTTTAACCAATGTGAAATTTGTTTCCAATTAATTAAATGCCTGAATGTGACATGGTTTTAAACCAATTATGAGCAGTTTACAGAAAAAAACAGTGAGGAAATCAATGTAAGAAATGTGTCTAATAAGTGAACCATTTGACCCAGAGTCGTCCAGGTTTGACCAGGGTAGGCTGTCATTGTAAATAAGAATTTGTTCTTAACTGACTTTCCTAGTTAAATAAAAATATAAAATACAGTGTGTTGTCCTTTTGGGGCTGCATGATAGCTGGGGTGAGTATGTGCAGTTCAGTACAGTTTTTAGACACATTCCTATGCTGTATGCTTTGGGATTACCTCAGTGACCGTAGAAAGCAACACTATGTAAGCTTCCAGGCACATTTCTCCCACAGCGTAGAGAGGATGGATGAGCGAAGGAGGGTAAAATCCTTTAAGGATTCTCTGCTATCACCCATGGAATCACCTCAGCCTCCCAGGTGTTTAACTGTGGCTGTTGCTGTGACAACAACAGTATCCCAGCCAGGCCTGTAGAGAGGAGGCTGGTTTGAGTGGTAGTTCTGGGTGATTCTTAGTCTGCTCTGTTCACATACTTAACCGTAACCCATACCACTAAGCATAAAACATTGTTGGGGTTTGTCTATACACTTATACTTCCTTTTTTCCTTTTTTTAAGACAGAAAAAGAAGATTCAAATAACAGGATTTTAACATTGATGTACTGTTGTATTTTCTGTGCCCCTCTAACTTGTACTTTTGCCCAATGTGCACCATTACTGTATGATGATGGTGGTTGTTGTTGATGCACTGCAAAAAATATAATCTTAGCTAGATTTAAAAAAAAACTTGTATTGAGTTATAATGCTCTTAAAATTACTTTTTTCGTATCAAGATAAATGATCTTACCGCATTGGCTTGATAGAAGTGGAGTATGATAATTTTAATAGTGGGGGTTTTATCTTATTCCACCTTATATCAAGTCTTTTTTATGTTAAAATAAGACAAGCGATCTGTCAATGTGGTAAAAAATAATTTATCTTGGTAAGAAAAGACATTTTAAATGCATTATCACTCAATACAAGATTAAAAGTCTAGCTAAGATTGAATTTTGTTGCTATTATTATAAGTATTAGCAATCTGTTTTTGGTTGGTTGCCTTGTTGCGACACCCTTAGAATATTTCACAATAAAGATTTTAAAGTAATATATCTAAACGCTATCATGGCTGTCAGTCAGAAACTACTGGTTCACCAAAGACCATGAGTTTGGAAGGTGATACAATTAGGTTATTTAACTCTTATCCCTCTGCTCTCTCTGTCCCAGGTATTGCAGATATGCCCTAAGGACATGAGGGCAGATATCTGCGTCCACCTCAACAGGAAAGTCTTCAAAGAACACCCTGCATTCAGGTTGGCCAGTGACGGGTGCCTGCGTGCCCTGGCCATGGAGTTCCAGACTATCCACTGTGCCCCTGGCGACCTCATCTACCATGCCGGGGAGAGTGTTGACAGCCTCTGTTTCGTGGTGTCAGGATCCCTGGAGGTCATCCAAGATGATGAGGTGGTGGCCATCTTGGGTGAGTAGTTTTCTATTATACATTATGACGATGTAGGATTACATGGTGGCCATCTTGGGTGAGTAGTTGTGTATTAAACAGTATGACGATGTAGGATTACATGGTGGCCATCTTGGGTGAGTAGTTTTCTATTATACAGTATGACGATGTAGGATTACATGGTGGCCATCTTGGGTGAGTAGTTGTGTATTAAACAGTATGACGATGTAGGATTACATGGTGGCCATCTTGGGTGAGTAGTTTTCTATTATACAGTATGACGATGTAGGATTACATGGTGGCCATCTTGGGTGAGTAGTTTTCTATTATACAGTATGACGATGCAGGATTACATGGTGGCCATCTTAGGTGAGTAGTTGTGTATTATACAGTATGACGATGTAGGATTACATGGTGGCCATCTTAGGTGAGTAGTTGTGTATTATACAGTATGATGATGTAGGATTACATGGTGGCCATCTTAGGTGAGTAGTTGTGTATTAAACAGTATGACGATGTAGGATTACATGGTGGCCATCTTGGGTGAGTAGTTTTCTATTATACATTATGACGACGTAGGATTACATGGTGGCCATCTTGGGTGAGTAGTTGTGTATTATACAGTATGACGATGTAGGATTACATGGTGGCCATTTTAGGTGAGTAGTTGTGTATTATACAGTATGACGATGTAGGATTACATGGTGGCCATCTTGGGTGCTTTGCTGCTGTCTATTGTATAGGATGGTTTGCGGCTATTTTGAGTGAGCTGCTGTCCATGGACCAGTGTTTAAGTTGAGCCGGTGTACATCGGTACCGTGGTGTTCATCGCAACCTTGTGTGAAAGGAGCTATAGTCTAATCCCAAAGACAGTCCCTGTAGAGACATTACCAGGGTGTTAATGTGGGAGTGGAGGGTGAAGGCTACATAGTTAAATGTTGAGTGGCTGTAAATCACACCTTGTTATTGATCTGAGTGATGGATTCTTTGTTATTTCTCGTATTATGTTTTGGTTGTTCTCCGTGTGTGTGTGTGTGTGTGTGTGTGTGTGTGTGTGTGTGTGTGTGTGTGTGTGTGTGTGTGTGTGTGTGTGTGTGTGTGTGTGTGTGTGTGTGTGTGTGTGTGTGTGTGTGTGTGTGTGTGTGTGTGTGTGTGTGTGTGTGTGTGTGTGTGTGTGTGTGCATATACAGACCGTTAGACTGTTGCTGGGCAAACATACACACCAACATAATAAAAAATGGTAAACAGTAAAAATGCAACACCATCTCCTACTAACTACTATCCCCTACTAACTACTACTAACAAACAGTAGCTGTGGTTATTTTCTATTGTGTTGCTGACCTGGTTAGTTCATGTTGATTGAACCCTGGGTGATGAATTAGCTACTGATGTAAATCACAGTCTCATTAAACTAATGGCAGCTGCTATACAGAATCATTGCTGCACCAGCTGCTGAATGTAGGTCTACGTAGCACCGTGATCATTCTATTAACTAATTAACTCTAGTTGCTTACCTCATTCGCTCTTGGTTTGTCAGAAGGGGGTAGATCAGCTTTAATGTTGCAGATAGGTTGTAGCTTCCATCAATGTAATTGTTTGCATCAATTCCATATATATAAACAACGCTTAGGCTTCTACTTCCAGTTTATACATATTATATTCATTTTATGGACACAGTCTATTTTACAATAGTTATATTTTGTTTGTTTTCACTCCTGTCCTTCCTCTACCCTCAACCTCTCCCATCTATTTCTGATGTCATTCCGGTTTGATTTCTATTTGCAATATCGGTCAAACTTTGCTCTTTCACAAAAATTCTGAACCTATGTACGTTTTACGGACACAGTATGTTTTACATCATGTTACTAGTTGTTATTAGTCCCAACCTTCAGCTCCATTCAACCTCCCATCTATCTCTTAAAACCATCCAGTCCCAACCTTCAGCTCCATTCAACCTCCCATCTGTCTCTTAAAACCATCCAGTCCCAACCTTCAGCTCCATTCAACCTCCCATCTATCTCTTAAAACCATCCAGTCCCAACCTTCAGCTCCATTCAACCTCCCATCTATCTCTTAAAACCATCCAGTCCCAACCTTCAGCTCCATTCAACCTCCCATCTATCTCTTAAAACCATCCAGTCCCAACCTTCAGCTCCATTCAATCTCCCATCTATCTCTTAAAACCATCCAGTCCCAACCTTCAGCTCCATTCAACCTCCCATCTATCTCTTAAAACCATCCAGTCCCAACCTTCAGCTCCATTCAACCTCCCATCTATCTCTTAAAACCATCCAGTCCCAACCTTCAGCTCCATTCAACCTCCCATCTATCTCTTAAAACCATCCAGTCCCAATTTTCAGCTCCATTCAACCTCCCATATATCTCTTAAAACCATCCAGTCCCAACCTTCAGCTCCATTCAACCTCCCATCTGTCTCTTAAAACCATCCAGTCCCAACCTTCAGCTCCATTCAACCTCCCATCTATCTCTTAAAACCATCCAGTCCCAACCTTCAGCTCCATTCAACTTCCCATCTATCTCTTAAAACCATCCAGTCCCAACCTTCAGCTCCATTCAACCTCCCATCTATCTCTTAAAACCATCTAGTCCCAACCTTCAGCTCCATTCAACCTCCCATCTATCTCTTAAAACCATCCAGTCCCAACCTTCAGCTCCATTCACCTCCCATCTGTCTCTTAATACCATCCAGTCCCAATTTCCAGCTCTATTCAACCTCCCATCTGTCTCTTAAAACCATCCAGTCCCAACCTTCAGCTCCATTCAACCTCCCATCTGTCTCTTAAAACCATCCAGTCCCAACCTTCAGCTCCATTCAACCTCCCATCTATCTCTTAAAACCATCCAGTCCCAACCTTCAGCTCCATTCAACCTCCCATCTATCTCTTAAAACCATCCAGTCCCAACCTTCAGCTCCATTCAACCTCCCATCTATCTCTTAAAACCATCCAGATTGGATTTCTATTTACCATATATTTTTCTACTTTGCTGTGATGTTTCACAACATCTTTTTAGAACGACCTTGCAGTTGATTCACACTTCCACAGCTGCGGAGAACAATGATAGTTTTACAAGAATTGACTCTGCTGTTTTTGCTATTCCATTTTTGCCTCTCTATCACTGCCTTGGTTTGTTTTAGGCTGTAAGACATGAAAGCCTTGCTTTTTTATTCAATCCAATCTGATTATGCTGACAAACTCATCAACTCCAAACCCATCGCAAATGATATGTTAGATTTGTTAGTTCCAAAATTTGAATTTACATTGTTAGGACTGACTACCAGCAACCGACAAACTATAAGTAAGTAAGGAGCCTTGGCTTGTGTGAGCCAGAACAGCCCATAGGAGCAGGATCTCCTGTTTCTGTAGCGTGAGGCAGCTTGATGTACAACTACCCCCCCTGGACAGGACGCTGGTCTACCGCTGGGCCCTACCCCCAATCTATCTCCTTAATGCTGAGTGCCAAGCAGAGACGCATCAGGTCCCATTTTTTACTATCTTTAGTATAACTCTGCCAGGAATAGAGCTCCCAATCTTCCGATCTCAGGGCAAACACTCTAGCCACAAGGCCACTGAGTTAGTTCAAACTACTATCATACTGTTTTGTATGGGGCCATACACACACCCAGGTACGCTCTGTAATTCAATGTTGGCCGTGTATTTGATGGTTGGTTTCCGCGTATTTGATGGATGTTGGCCGTGTATTTGACGGTTGGTTTCCGCGTATTTGATGGATGTTGGCCGTGTATTTGATGGTTGTTGGCCGTGTATCTGATGGTTGTTGGCCGTGTATTTGATGGTTGTTGGCCGTGTATTTGATGGTTGTTGGCTGTGTATTTGATGGTCGTTGGCCGTGTATTTGATGGTCGTTGGCCGTGTATTTGATGGTCGTTGGCCGTGTATTTGATGGTCGTTGGCCGTGTATTTGATGGTCGTTGGCCGTGTATTTGATGGTCGTTGGCCGTGTATTTGATGGTCGTTGGCCGTGTATTTGATGGTTGTTGGCCGTGTATTTGATGGTCGTTGGCCGTGTATTTGATGGTCGTTGGCCGTGTATTTGATGGTTGTTGGCCGTGTATTTGATGGTCGTTGGCCGTGTATTTGATGGTCGTTGGCCGTGTATTTGATGGTCGTTGGCCGTGTATTTGATGGTCGTTGGCCGTGTATTTGATGGTTGTTGGCCGTGTATTTGATGGTTGTTGGCCGTGTATTTGATGGTTGTTGGCCGTGTATCTGATGGATGTTGGTCGTGTATTTGATGGATGTTGGCCGTTGTTGGGCGTGTATCTGATGGATGTTGGTCGTGTATTTGATGGTCGTTGGCCGTGTATTTGATGGTTGTTGGCCGTGTATTTGATGGTCGTTGGCCGTGTATTTGATGGTCGTTGGCCGTGTATTTGATGGTCGTTGGCCGTGTATTTGATGGTCGTTGGCCGTGTATTTGATGGTTGTTGGCCGTGTATTTGATGGTTGTTGGCCGTGTATTTGATGGTTGTTGGCCGTGTATCTGATGGATGTTGGTCGTGTATTTGATGGATGTTGGCCGTTGTTGGGCGTGTATCTGATGGATGTTGGTCGTGTATTTGATGGATGTTGGCCGTTGTTGGGCGTGTATCTGATGGATGTTGGCCGTTGTTGGTTGTGTATTTGATGGATGTTGGCCGTTGTTGGCCGTGTATTTGATGGATGTTGGCCGTGTATTTGATGGATGTTGCCAGCTTTTCAACAACGTACCGTAAAGCTGAGGCAGATGTCCGCTTTAATTAGGAAGAGACTGATATAAACAGATGGCGTGTATTTGATGGATGTTGGCCGTGTATTTGATGGATGTTGGCCGTGTATTTGATGGATGTTGGCCGTTGTTGGCCGTGTATTTGATGGTTTGTTGGCCGTGTATTTGATGGATGTTGGTCGTGTTTTTGATGGATGTTGGTCGTGTTTTTGATGGATGTTGGCAGCTTTTCAATAACTGTACCGTAAAGTTGCTTTCTTGAGGAAACATTTACTTACTATGACAGTGATATGTGGTTGTCTCACTTAGCTATCCTATGATGAATGCACTAACTGTAAGTCGCTCTGGATAAGAGTGTCTGCTAAATTACTAATGTAAATGTCAGCTTTAATTACAAAGAGACTGATATAAACAGCTCTCATTTCTGGATGCATACACTGTGTGTGTGTGTGTGGGGGGGTGTGTGTGTGTGTGTGTGGGTGTGGGTGTGGGTGTGGGAGGGAGGGAGGGAGGGAGGGAGGGAGGGATTAGTAGTCTAGATGAGTAGATCAACTAAAATCTAGCAGGTTGGTGTTCTGTGTTGTGCTGTGTTGTGTTGTGTTGGTCTGAGCGGTACTGTGCTGAGCGTTACTGTGCTACGTTGTTACTTTGTGCTGTGCTAGTCAGAGCTTCTCTGGAGAGTAGGAGATGATCCTGACTTAAATCATAATAATAATTCTATCACCATAGATTATCTGCTATACCATAATGACTGTTTTTCAGTCAATTAACTTCTATTGGGATTTCTTTGCAGTGTGGTGATTAGCAAAGTGACTGATGGGAGAGATTTCCTGTTTCTTTTCCCAAATGAATATAGAATATTTTTATGTGTTTGATTACGAGAAGACGTGTGTGTGTGTGTGTGTGTGTGTGCGCGCCAGAACTAGGTTCAAATACATGTGTATTTGGGTATTTTGTTATTTAAATACTTTTTTGTGTATTGGTGAGTTTTTCCAAATACATTCCAAAATTCAACTACTTGTTTTTTTTTTAAATAAAGGTTATCTGAATACTTGTTTTCAAATGTATCGTTGAAAAGTAATTGAAATACCTGAAATAGTATTTGAACCAAGGTCTGGTACGTGTGGATGTGTAATTGAATGCATGTCTTGTGCAATTGCATGAAATCTTGTGAGTTCCAAGTAGGAAAACATCATTAGGTAATATAATGAATAATCTTGTTATATTTTGCAATGACAGCATCAAACATTTTCCCATTCACTTTCAATCATTCAACAAAGATATCAAAGCCGTTTTGAATATTGTAGTTTAATAATTTCAATTATTGTCAGTTCATAGACAGCTGTACTGTTAGGTATTGTTGTGAAATGTCTTCTCTTTTTAATAAGCTCATCCATTTTAAATGCAATTTTACAGAATCACAAATAGGATCCTCTCAGAAGCCAGACCCAACGATCAGAACAAATGTATATAGTGTCTGTGAATGATTTGTCAATTCACTAAACATTGATATGATTCACATCAACAAGTTTTATATTTCAGCCAGTAAGATGAATGGGTTCAAACAGGCTTTCGTTGCTGTGACTGACAGGGTTTGAGCCAAAACACTTTGTTATCCTGCTGAGCCAAAGCCTAGGCATTAACTATGGGAGCAAACGTTCGTCTTCACATCTCCGGCATAGTCACTGGGATAAACTATTATTGTTATGTCTCAGAAGTAAATGGGTAAATACTCAGTTGTAAACCGGGCATTTTAGCTGCTCTCTGCAGGTAAAAAAAATATATTGGAAATCTTTCTAAAGTATTAAAAAAAGTAATTCATAAGTAAATCTCAGATGGAAAATCTGTTACATTTAAGAAGTAATATCTTAGTCGTTCTCTCTCTCTCTCTCTCTCTCTCTCTCTCTCTCTCTCTCTCTCTCTCTCTCTCTCTCTCTCTCTCTCTATCTCTCTCTGCAGGTAAGGGGGACGTGTTTGGGGATGTGTTCTGGAAGGAGGTGACCCTAGCCCAGGCGTGTGCCAACGTGCGTGCCCTGACCTACTGTGACCTCCACGTCATCAAACGAGACGCCCTGCAGAAGGTTCTGGAGTTCTACACGGCCTTTTCTAACCACTTCTCACGGAACCTGCTGCTCACCTACAACCTGCGGAAGAGGGTCAGTAACTTATTGGACCATCCACTTATCTTCTAGCCTCATAGAACCAGCCTAATAGCTGTTCACCAGACTCGTTCATCTAAGTGATCAGGCTGGTTCACCAGGCCACTCTTCTTCCTCCCTGCCTATCAAACTCAACTTCTTTTCTCATATCTGTAGTTATTTTATCTTCCTTGTCTCCTATGCCTGTCTTTCATGTCTCTCTCTCTCTCTCTCTCTCTCTCTCTCTCTCTCTCTCTCTCTCTCTCTCTCTCTCTCTCTCTCTCTCTCTCTCTCTCTCTCTCTCTCTCTCTCTCTCTCTCTCTCTCTCTCTCTCTCTCTCTCTCTCTCTCTCTCTCTCTCTCTCTCTCATGTGTGTGTATATATATATTTCTCTCTGTTCTCCCTACTCATCATCCGCACATGGCATCTAAGGCCAGGATTGAAATCAGATCAGCGGTAACCCACAGTGACCGACAAACACATAGCCTATCATTGCTTTTGTTTAGGATGTGTCAGAGGTTTCAATGCATTAGAGTGGTCAAATCCAGAAGAGGCTCCTCCTATCGCAAACATTGCCATAGTCGCATTAGTAGAAATCCCTGTTAAATGCAGCTATGTTACAAGTTTGAACACTGGAATGTATGCTTTAATCTACACCTCGATTAGGCTGATATAAATCTGTATTATTTTTGTTTAAAGGGAACTTTCACAATCTCCAGCACCACCTCAACATCAACATGTGAAAATGGCGCATTTTTATGTTTCGTACTAAAAAAAGATACCGGAAGATAAGTGTTTCCAATGACATCATCGGTGTGCGTTGTGTGATTTTCAACCAATTATGAGTTGGCATTGCCTGCTAATTGTCTACTAATTGGTTGAGGATGTCATTGGAAACATTTATCTTCCTCTATCTTTTTTATTACAAAACATAGAAACATGCCATTTTCACATATGTTGATGGGGTGGTGCTGGAGATGAATGTGCATTTTTAAATTTCCCTTTAAATATTTTCAATTTGACTGTCATTATTTCTATATAGCCTACACGTTCTTGTTCTGAACTTCTAACGTGGGTGAGATAGAGTGCATTCAGAAAGTTTTCAGACCCCTTGACTTTTTCCACATTTTGTTACGTTACAGCCTAATTCTAAAATGGATTAAATGAAAAGTTTCCCAATCATCAATCTACACATAATACCCCATATTGACAAAGCAAGAAATGTTTGCAAATTTGTAAAATAAAAAAATAAAAACAGAAATATCACATTTACAGAAGTATTCAGACCCTTTACTCAGTACTTTGTTGAAGCACCTTTGGCAGCGATTACTGCCTTGAGTCTCTTGGGTATGACGCAACAAGCTTGGCACACCTGTATTTGAGGAGTTTCTCCCATTCTTCTCTGCAGATCCTCTCAAGCTCTGTCAGGTTGGATGGGGAGCGACGCTGAAAAGCTATTTTCAGGTATTTTCAGAGAAAATCCGGTTCAAGTCCAGGCTCTGGCTGAGCCACTCAAGGACATTGAGACTTGTCCCGAAGCCACTCCTGCATTGTCTTGGCTGTGTGCTTAGGGTTGTTGTCCTGTTGGAAGGTGAACCTTCACCCCAGTCTGAAGTCCTGAGTGCTCTGGAGCAGGTTTTCATAAAGAATCTCTCTGTACTTTTTTAAAATTTACTTTTATTTCACCTTTATTTAACCAGGTAGGCTAGTTGAGAACAAGTTCTCATTTGCAACTGCGACCTGGCCAAAATAAAGCATAGCAGTGTGAACAGACAACACAGAGTTACACATGGAGTAAACAATTAACAAGTCAATAATACAGTAGAAAAAAGGAGAGTCTATATACATTGTGTGCAAAAGGCATGAGGAGGTAGCCGAATAATTACAATTTTGCAGATTAACACTGGAGTGATAAATGATCAGATGGTCATGTACAGGTAGAGATATTGGTGTGCAAAAGAGCAGAAAATAAAATTAAATAAAAACAGTATGGGGATGAGGTAGGTAAAAATGGGTGGGCTATTTATCGATAGACTATGTACAGCGGCAGCGATCGGTTAGCTGCTCAGATAGCAGAAGTTTGAAGTTGGTGAGGGAGATAAAAGTCTCCAACTTGAGGTGTTGGCTTTAGTGATGATCAGTGAGATACACCTGCTGGAGCGCGTGTTACGGGTGGGTGTTGCCTTCGTAACCAGTAAACTGAGATAAGGCGGCGCTTTACCTAGCATGGACTTTTAGATGACCTGGAGCCAGTGGGTCTGGCGACGAATATGTAACGAGGGCCAGCCGACTAGAGCATACAGGTCGCAGTGGTGGGTGGTATAAGGTGCTTTAGTGACAAAACGGATGGCACTGTGATAAACTGCATCCAGTTTGCTGAGTAGAGTGTTGGAAGCAATTTTGTAGATGACATCGCCGAAGTCGAGGATCGGTAGGATAGTCAGTTTTACAAGGGTAAGTTTGGCGGCGTGAGTGAAGGAGGCTTTGTTGCGGAATAGAAAGCCGACTCTTAATTTGATTTTCGATTGGAGATGTTTGATATGAGTCTGGAAGGAGAGTTTACAGTCTAGCCAGACACCTAGGTACTTATAGATGTCCACATATTCAAGGTCGGAACCATCCAGGGTGGTGATGCTGACCAGGCGTGCGGGTGCAGGCAGCGAACGGTTGAAAAGCATGCATTTGGTTTTACTAGCGTTTAAGAGCAGTTGGAGGCCACGGAAGGAGTGTTGTATGGCATTGAAGCTTGTTTGGAGGTTAGATAGCACAGTGTCCAAGGACGGGCCGGAAGTATATAGAATGGTTTCGTCTGCGTAGAGGTGAATCAGGGAATCGCCTGTAGCAAGAGCAACATCATTGATATATACAGAGAAAAGAGTCGGCCTGAGAATTGAACCCTGTGGCACCCCCATAGAGACTGCTAGAGGACCGGACAGCATGCCCTCCGATTTGACACACTGAACTCTGTCTGCAAAGTAATTGGTGAACCAGACACGGCAGTCATCCGAAAAACCGAGGCTGTTGAGTCTGCCGATAAGAATATGGTGATTGGTTCTCAGACGATATGAAAGAGAGGTTGATCAGGCTGGTAATAGGGGTTGCGACAATGGCGGCGGATAGTTTCAGAAATAGAGGGTCCAGATTGTCAAGCCCAGCTGATTTGTACGGGTCCAGGTTTTGCAGCTCTTTCAGAACATCTGCTATCTGGATTTGGGTAAAGGAGAACCTGGAGAGGCTTGGGCGAGGAGCTGCGGGGGGGGGCGGAGCTGTTGGCCGATGTTGGAGTAGCCAGGCGGAAGGCATGGCCAGCCATTGAGAAATGCTTGTTGAAGTTTTCGATAATCATGGGTTTATCGTGGTGACCGTGTTACCTAGCCTCAGTGCAGTGGGCAGCTGGGAGGAGGTGCTCTTGTTCTCCATGGACTTCACAGTGTCCCAGAACTTTTTGGAGTTGGAGCTACAGGATACAAACTTCTGCCTGAAGAAGCTGGCCTTAGCTTTCCTGACTGACTGTGTGTATTGGTTCCTGACTTCCCTGAACAGTTGCATATCGTGGGGACTATTCGATGCTATTGCAGTCCGCCACAGGATGTTTTTATGCTGGTCGAGGGCAGTCAGGTCTGGAGTGAACCAAGGGCTATATCGGTTCTTAGTTCTGCATTTTTTGAACGGAGCATGCTTAACTAAAATGGTGAGGAAGTTACATTTAAAGAATGACCAGGCATCCTCAACTGACGGGATGAGGTCAATGTCCTTCCAGGATAACCGGGCCAGGTCGATTAGAAAGGCCTGCTCACAGAAGTGTTTTAGGGAGCGTTTGACTGTGATGAGGGGTGGTCGTTTGACTGCGGCTCCCTAGCGGATACAGGCAATGAGGCAGTGATCGCTGAGCTCCTGGTTGAAGACAGCGAAGGTGTATTTGGAGGGCCAGTTGGTCAGGATGACATCCATGAGGGTGCCCTTGTTTACAGATTTAGGGTTGTACCTGGTGGGTTCCTTGATGATTTGTGTGAGATTGAGGGCATCTCGCTTAGATTGTAGGACTGCCGGGGTGTTAAGCATATCCCAGTTTAGGTCACCTAACAGAACAAACTCTGAAGCTAGATGGGGGGCGATCAATTCACAAATGGTGTCCAGGGCACAGCTGGGAGATGAGGGGGGTCGGTTGCAGGCGGCAACAGTGAGAGACTTATTTCTGGAGAGAGTAATTTTTAAAATTAGTAGTTCAAACTGTTTGGCTATGGACCTGGAAAGTATGACATTACTTTGCAGGCTATCTCTGCAGCTCCTCCCCCTTTGGCGGTTCTATCTTGACGGAAAATGTTATAGTTGGGTATGGAAATCTCCAAATTTTTGGTGGCCTTCCTGAGCCAGGATTCAGACACGGCAAGGACATCAGGGTTAGCAGAGTGTGCTAAAGCAGTGAGTAAAACTGACTAGTCTCCCAGTCCCTGCCACTGAAAATGATGCTGTCACCACCATGCTTCACCAGGTTTCCTCCAGAATAATGCTTGGCATTCAGGCCAAAGAGTTCAATCTTGGTTTCATCAGACCTGAGAATCTTGTTTCTCATTGTCTGAGATTCCTTTATGTCTTTTGGCAAACTCCAAGCGGGCTGTTATGTGCCTACTGAGGAGTGGCTCCGACTGGCCACTCTACCACAAAGATGTGATTGGTGGAGTACTGCGGAGACGGTTGTCCTTCTTTAAGGTTCTCCCAACTCCATAGAGGAACTCTGTCAGTGTGGCCATGGGGTTCTTGGTCACCTCCCTTTCTCCCCTGATTGCTCAGTTTTGCCGGGCGGCCAGCTCTAGGAAGAGTCTTGGTGGTTCCAAATAGAGGTCGGCCGATTAATCGGAATGGCCGATTAATTAGGGCCGATTTCAAGTTTTTATAACAATCGGAAATTTGTATTTTTGGGCGCAGATTTGTTTTATTATTATTATTTTTTATACCTTTATTTAACTAGGCAAGTCAGTTAAGAACACATTCTTATTTTCAATGACGGCCTAGGAACAGTGGGTTAATTGCCTCATTCAGGGGCAGAACGACCGATTTTCACCTTGTAAGCTCAACGCAATAACGACCTGCCTCTCTCGTTGCACTCCACAAGGAGACTGCCTGTTACGCGAGGTAAGTTGCAAGGTAAGTTGCTAGCTATCATTAAACTTATCTTATAAAAACAATCAATCATAATCACTAGTTAAATGGTTGATGATATTACTAGATATTATCTAGCTTGTCCTGCGTTGCATATAATCTCACTGACTCATCTAAGTATCTGACTGAGCGGTGGTAGGCAGAAGCAGGCACGTAAACATTCATTCAAACAGCACTTTTGTTATTTTTGTCAGCAGCTGTTTATGCATTGAGCTGTTTATGACTTCAAGCCTATCAACTCCCGAGATGAGGCTGGTGTAACCAAAGTGAAATGGCTAGCTAGTTAGCGCGCGCTAATAGCGTATCAAACATCACTCGCTCTGAGCCTTCTAGTAGGTGTTCCCCTTACTCTGCATGGGTAATGCTGCTTCGATGGTGGCTGTTGTCGTTATGTTGCTGGTTCGAGCCCAGGGAGGAGCGAGGAGAGGGACGGAAGCTATACTGTTACACTGGGAATACTAAAGTGCCTATAAAAACATCCAATAGTCAAAGGTTAATGAAATACAAATGGTATAGAGGGAAATGGTCCTATAATTCCTATAATAACTACAACCTAAAACTTCTTACCTGGGAATATTGAAGACTCATGTTAAAAGGAATCACCAGCTTTCATATGTTCTCATGTTCTGAGTAAGGAACTGAAACGTTAGCTTTCTTACATAGCACATATTGCGCTTTTAGTTTCTTCTCCAACACTTTGTTTTTGCATTATTTAAACCAAATTGAACATGTTTCATTATTTACTTGAGGCTAAATGGATTTTATTGATGTATTATATTAAGTTCAATTAAGGGTTCATTCAGTATTGTTCTAATTGTCATTATTACAAATTAATAAATAAAAATCTGCCGATTAATCAGTATCGGCCTTTTTGGTCCTCCAATAATCGTCATCGGTATCAGCATTGAAAAATGATAATCAGTCAACCTCTAGTTCCAAACGTCTTCCATTTAAGAATGATGGAGTCCGCTGTGTTCTTGGGGACCTTCAATGCTGCAGAAATGGTTTGGTACCCTTCCCCAGATCTGTGCCTCGACAGATTCCTGTCTCAGAGCTCTACGGACAATTCCTTCGACTTCATGGCTTGGTTTTTGCTCTGACATGCACTGTCAACTGTGGGACCTTATATAGACAGGTGTGTACCTTTTCAAATCATGTCCAATCAATTGAATTTATCACAGGTGGACTCCAATCAAGTTGTAGAAACATCTCAAGGATGATCAATGGAAACAGGATGCACCTGAGCTCAATTTAGATTCTCATAGCAAAGGGTCTGAATACTTTTGTAAATATGGTATTTCTGTTTTTTATTTTTAATACATTTGCAAAAACAATCTAAACCTGTTTTTGCTTTGTCATTAAGGGGTATTGTGTGTAGATTGATGAGGATTTTTCTTTTTTACATTTAAACCATTTTAGAATAAGGCTGGTATGTAACAAAATGTGGAAAAAGTCAAGGGGTCTTAATACTTTCAGAATGCACTAAGGATAGGTGTGGTTTCGTGATAAGGGCCACTTGGTGTCTTTCATATATATCTCTTATTTTGATTTTATTTATAATTTAATATTTTGTTCTTGTCTATAATGTTTTGTACTTTGTCATGTACTTGTATGTTTTATGTGGAATCCAGGGAGAGTAACTTCTGCGTGTGCAGTAGCTGATGGGGATCCTTATAAACTAAATCGTAAGAGCAGCCGCCCTCTAAGTTAACAGCTCCTACGTAGTTACACCGTAGACACCAACTAAACAAATGCAATATATGCTATGCTATGTTTTTCAGGCTAACCCGAGTAACCACTGATCTAATGAATCCTGACCTAAGCTTCTAATCTAATCAATATCATCTCATTGTAACAATCAGAGAAAAGTCAATAGCAGATTACTGGTATTTTGAAGTCCATATCACTTTTATATTAGCAGTATCAGCATAAACTATTTGATTTTCAGTTATAGACTAAATTCATGCCGATCACCTTCTAGATGATTTTTCTTTGGAATAAATGAATCATTAAGGGGTGATTCTGAGATCTTAGATGATAGATTGTATGATGGTGGATCAGATCAGATGAGATCAGATGTACAAAGCTTACTTATGATGGTATTGTGACAGGATGTACCAGGGCTGCAGCAGAGGTGTGTCTGTCTGTGTCCTACTCTGCACTGTGATGTGTGATCTTCTCTCTGAGCATGATGTGAGAGCTTTGATATTTGGTATTTTATTAAGATCCCCCATTAGCTGTTGCGATAGCAGCAGCTACTCTTCCTGGGGTCCAACACAAAACATGAAACATGATGTAATACAAGGACATTAATAGACAAGAACAGCTCAAGGACAGAACTACGTACATTTTAAACGCCTACCTACAGTATCAATGCATAGAGTATCTATGTCCAATAGGGGAGAGGTGTTGTGCCGTGAGATGTTGATTATCTGTTTTTTGAAACCAGGTTTGCTGTTCATTTGAACAATATGAGATGGAACAGAGTTCCATGCAATCATGGCTCTATATAATACTGTGTTTTCTTGAATTTGTTCTGGATTTGGGTACTGAAAAGACCCCTGGTGGCATGTCTGGTGCAGTGTGTGTAAGTGCTGTGTGTAAGCGACTATGCAAACTATTTTGATTTTTCAACACATTTAATGTTTCTTATAAAAATAAGTGATGCAGTCAGTCTCTCCTCAACTCATATCCAAGATAAACTGGCATACATAGTATTTATATTAGCCATTTAATGTTTCTTATAAAAATAAGTGATGCAGTCAGTCTCTCCTCAACTCATATCCAAGATAAACTGGCATACATAGTATTTATATTAGCCCTCTGATTACAGTGAAGAGCAAGATGCGCCACTCTATTCTGGGCCAGCTGCAGCTTTAACTAGGTACTTTGCAGCACTTGACCATATGACTGGAAAATAATCAAGATAAAGATAAGATCAAACTAGAGCCTGCAGGATTTTCTTTGTGGAGTGTGGTGTCAAAAAAGCAGAGCATCTTCACAACCACTGAATCAATATGTTTTGACCATGACAGTTAAAAATCCAATGAAACACAAAGTAATTACGTCTCCTCAAGTTGCTCAACAGCTGTTGTTACTTTGTGAACTGAGCACAGGCTCACCACTTATCCACAGCTGTGTGCTGTACTGTGGGATAGATAGCTTACTCATCGCTGCAAAACGCTGGCTATCAAGGCGCTCTTGGACCTCAGCCTGGCATGGCTCAATCAATACACCAATGACTGATTTAGGGGAGCGGGAGAGAGGGAAAGGGAGGAAGGGAGAAAGTAAAAGGTTGTAAGAACCATTTGGATCGTTGAAAATGAGTGCATATTATTTATAAATATTCTCATTTTAAAATTTTCACTACTACATTTCTAGATGATAATGTTAATGATAATGATACATGCCTGTGATTAAACCTTTGTTCATGTAAGACTTAAATGTTGCAAATTCAATCAAAAAGCCAAAAATACATGTTTACGATAAGGTATGGTGAAAAGGTATGGTGAAAACAATGTTAACTCAACACAGTTCTGCCTGATGAGCTGGATAGATGCTTGAACTACAGTACCAGTCAAAAGTTTGGACACATCTACTCATTCAAGGGTTTTCTTTATTTTTTACTATTTTCTACATAGTAGAATAATAGTCTAGACATTACAATTATGAAATAACACATATAGAATAATGTAGTAACCCCAAAAATGTTAAATAAATCAAAATATATTTATATTATTTAAAGTAGCCACCCTTTGCCTTGATGACACTCTTGGCATTCTCTCAACCAGCTTCATTAGGTAGCTGGAATGCTCTTTCAACAGTCTTGTGGGAAATCCTTCATATGCTGAGCACTTGTTGGTTGTTTTTCCATCACTCTGTGGTCTAACTCATCCCAAACCATCTCAGTTGGGTTGAGGTCTGGTGATTGTGGAGGCTAGGTCATCTGATGCAGAAGGAACTGGATCTCGCTGTGGTTCCCTGACACATGTAGGTTGATGGGGTGGTAATTGTGGGTGACCCGGCCTATAGAGTTCCCGTCCAGTGCTCTAACATCCATGGGAATAGAGAAGGGCTGAGTGGGGATATCCATAGCGGAAGCCAGGCTACGTCCATAAAGCTCTCAACAGCCCCAGAGTCGATGAGTATCCGGAGAGATTTCGATTGGTTCCCCCACAGCACCATGGCATGAAAAGGGATGCGAGTAAAGGGAGAGGAAAGTTCTCTGTATGACCCACCAGAGTACTCGCTCCTACCGGTGGTCTTTTAGTGGACAGGTGGTGAGGAAATTACCCGTAGTCCCGCAATACAGGCAACTCTTAGTGTCAAGCCTGTCTAGCCGTTCAGCTGGAGACAGCCTAGCTCTGCCTAGTTGCATAGGCTTGGGAAGAGTTGAATCGTCAGTCTTCGGAGACTCTCGTGGAAACTCGGGTAGCCTCGTGTTCTCTTGACAATGGAGCCGTTGGCGACTTCCGGGATGCCTCGGAGGCGATGTGGAATCCTTGGACGGGCAAGTGAAGTCGAATCTCCTCTCCTTCCTTCGTTCTCGTAGTCGCCCATCGATTCGAATGGTCAAGGCGATGAGCAAGTTGTGATCTGTCGGTAGTCCCTGGGCTGAAAACTTGTCCTTTACTTCCTCCGATACTCCGTGCAGAAACATGTTGATTGCTTCTGGGTTCCAGGCACTCTCAGCTGCCAACGTGCGAAAATCCACTGCGTAGTCTGCCACACTACAGTGGTCTTGACGTAGCTGGAGCAGCTTACGAGCAGCCTCTCTACCGGACAACGGAGAATCAAACACCTTCCGAACTTCCTCCACAAACTCCTCCAGACTGAGGCAGATGGCGGATTGCTGCTCCCACACCGCCTGACATCATCGTTAGGATGTACGCTATCCTCGAAAGGTTCAAGCGGAACGAAGAAGGCTGCAGCACAAAAATGAGGGAGCACTGGGAGAGAAGCCCGGCAGGATCTGGAATCTCCAGCATAGCGCTTCGGAGGAGGTAAGCGGGGTTCTCGGGACACTGGGGTAGGCTGGGAGATTATGGGCGTGATCCGCTGCCCAGTGGGGAATCTGCGGAATTTCTCCAGCAAAGTATTGAATGCCTGGTCATGTCATTCTGCCAGGGTATGGAGTCCCTCCATAAGACCTTGAAGTACCTCCTCGTGTCTTCCAATGGTGTCTCTTTGCAGGGAGACAGTATTGTGGAGCTGGTGTGAGTCTGAGTCTGCTGGGTCAGTCATGGCCAGTTTGTTCTATCGGGTTTCAGTTATGACCCAGATGCAGACAGTGTCAATGTAACAAAAGTTTTTATTGCTAGTAATGGGTCAAACAACTGGTCAAGGGCAGGCAGAGGTCAGTAATCCAGAAAGGGTGCAACAGGGACAGAACGGCAGGCAGTCTCAGGGTCAGGGCAGGCAGGGTTCAATAATCCAGAGAGGTGTGGCAAGGTACAGAACGGCAGGCAGTCTCAGGGTCAAAGCAGGCAGAAAGGTCAAAACCAGGAAAGACTAGAAAACAAGAACAGACAGGAGCAAGGGGACGAACGCTGATAGGTATCACGAAACAAAACAAACTGGCAAAAGACAAACATAGAGCAAAGGTATAAATATACTGGGGATAATGCAGAAGATGGGCGACACCTGGAGGAGGGTGGAGACGAGCACAAAGACGGGTGAAACAGATCAGGGTGTGACAGAATAAGTAGGTGTGTCCAAACTTTGGACTGGTACTGTACATTGATGCAAACTGCCTGATCAGCAGACTAATGTCTAGGAAATGCTGTGTCTTTGTAAGCCATACATCAGCATAACATTTTAGTGTAAATATTCCTCTACGTTATGAGTTTGATATATTGATTGATGGAACAATCTACAGAATACCCTACAATTGGAACGCATTGGTGCCTTTCAGGCAATTCAGATTGTTGGAGGATCTCTTCATTGAGGAGTGTGTTTTTTTAATGATTTGTGTTTTTTAAATATTTTTTAAATTGTTATTATTTTTCTTCTGCTCCTTGTAATGTAATTCTGTGTAATTTTGGGGGGGGTCTGAATGCAGTGCTCCCTCGAAAAAGAAACATTGGTCTCAATGGGACTCTCCCTGCCGAAAGAAATATTAACAAAAACTATTATGGAAGAGTCAGTCAGACAAAAGGTGTAGTTGGTGTTATTCAATTTAAACGAAGGAAGATTGCATGTTGAGTAAAATTTGGAATCATATCACTTCATCAGTAAATAATATACGGGTTAATAACCTTAGATTTGAACATATGTGGCTATCGTTTAAGAAATTCCTCAATTCCTCAAATGTGTCATTGCTGTTACCGTCATTGGTGTTACAACTCCTACTGGTGGCACAGTGTAATCATAATGGTAAAACATATAAACAATTATTAAGCTGCCATATTAGTTGATATAGAATACATTTAAATAAACAAAACATTTTGAAAAGTGTTTACAAAAAAAAAGTGTTTAGCTTACATGTTTGTAAGCTACAGTCGCAATGCAAACACACAATACTGATTTGCAAGCAGGTGTTGTAGCTACATATAGTTTAGAATACATATAATGTACTGAAATCATAGGATAAGGGATTTTTTAAAATAAAGGCTTTGAGCGAGTTCATGTAAACTCACTCATGGGGAAGGCAGTACACAGACTTAAGTATTAATAACAATAGTTATGATAAATATAGTTATTTCCCAATATGCTCAAAGCACTTGACATTGTGTAGGGGAAACTCATCCCATTTCATCTACTGCTACACCACATCAGTCAACAACACGTACTTCAGCTGGCTAGTTCTGCACTATCAGTGTAAAACCATGCTGAGATTACAGTGTTTGTGTGTCAGTGATAGAGTGCATGCGTGTGGATGTGTGTGTACATTCGTGCATCTGTGCGACCGCGCATAAGCCTTGATTCTGCTGTAAATGACCTCCGCATGTGAGTCAATGCAGATAAGACAACCATACACAGACAATGGGATGCTGCAGCTATCTATGGCAGTGGAGGCTGCTGAGAGGAGGACGGCTCATAATAATGGCATGGAAACCACGTCTTTTGATGCCATTCCATTTGCTCTGTTCCAGCCATTATGATGAGCCATCCTCCCCTCAGCAGCCTTCACTGATTTACGGTGTCCATTTGCGACCATCCGGCCTCTCCGAGGGCTCAGGTGGGATAGGAGATAATCAATCTGTTCTTGCACTCCATAGCTATAACTCTCTGTAACAGGACACAGATCCAGAGGAGACACCAATGGGGGCTCTACCCCTGTAACGTGGCCCCCTGAGAATTCCACAAATTAATCTATGTCAAAAGTAATGCCCTTACAGGTCAATTAGGTCCCTAGAGTGGCGCTGTAATGTGGATTGGTGTTGACTTGACGGGGTCCATGATGTTATCTGACAGATCTGTTGATCATCTGTCTCTTGTTTACTAGTTATTATGATCGCTACCATGTCTTTCAAGGTAGATTTACAGGCATTTGGGGTGTGTGTGTGTGTTTGTGTGTGTGTGTGCGTGTGTGTGTGTGTGTGTGGTGTAAAGGGTGAGTGATTACATAGCAATGTAACAGAGGTTAGAAAAGGTTACTTGGCACGCTTCACCCGGTTCTCTCTCAGGAGCCAATCGATGAGCAGATTGAGTGGAATGTCCTTTTGATTGGTCACATAATGCAGCACACATAATGCAGCACCACTGACTGTGATGCCCCATCCTGCGCCAGTTGAGCTAAATCCATTACTAACATACCTAACAAAACCTCCAAACACCACTCAGTTTTAAATCCACTGACAACATAGATCTCTGTTCTGTCTGAAGCTGCCATGACCAGTTTACGCCATAGTGGCCTATTGTGACGTTCATCAATATCAACCTATTGGCCCCTGAGATGCCAAACCCCATTGGGGGAAAGTGGTGCATGGGCCACGTTTGTTTTAGGGATTAGCTGAGATTGTAAAACTCAAGGTCTCTAGAGCTTACCTTATCTGCTTTGGTGAAATCCAATACTTTGATGACCATGGAACGTTTTGTTTCCAGAATGTATTAGCTTACCTGAGGCTTCCTCCACACAGCTAGCGCTTACCGTAGCACTGAGTGAAGCATCAGGGGACTTCCCTCTACTTACTGATGTCATTCATATGGTATTTTGGGGCGGCAGGTAGCCTAGTGGTTAGAGTGTTGGGCCAGAAACTGAAAGGTTACGAGATCGAATCCCCGAGCTGACAAGGTAAAAATCTGTCGTTCTGCCCCTGAACAAGGCAGTTAACCCACTGTTTCTAGGCTGTCATTGTAAATAAGAATTTGATCTTAACTGACTTGCCTAGTTAAATAAATATATAGTGCTCCCTCTCCTGTGTGTATTTGCGTGCTGACTTATTATCCTGGATGCAAATTGTTGTTTCAATATATTGAGTATAGGATACTTTTTAGAATGTATGTGATCTGCTTCAACACAAAGCAGTAAACTGGAAATTTGCAGCAGCCGAATGCTTGGAGAATTGAAGAGTGGACCATTAAGGCATGTAGCTTTAGTTTGGTTTCCTGGTGCTGCTCATTGCTGCTAATTCAATAGCCTTAGTATAAATTCAAAAGCCAGCCACTACAGACAATTGATAACATGGACTATAAATCAGTCAGATCTAAAAGAAAGAAAGAACAGACTGACTGCACTTAGTTGGCCAGTTGTATCCATAGAGAACTATTTAGTATTTCTATCTCAATCTATGAACAGTATTGTGCTATTGAGACTTACTAGGAAGATTTGGTGCATTGGGTTGTGTCTGTCCACAGTAAATGCTACAGTACCGATGAACCCTGGCAGGCTGAACTTACCCCTCAGACCCAGACTTGGCCTCACCCTTCCTCCTCCTCATCCCCTCCTCCTCACTCGTCTGTCCATTCCTGCCTCATCAGCACCAAACTCTGCTGATGCCCTGATCTCTGCTGATCTCGTCCTTTCTGCTCACTAAACATCCCAAGAGCGACCACCTTACCCTTCAAAGGACCTTACCCTACCAAGGAAATCTGTAAAACAAAGTTTACTTCCTCTGTTGTTAACAGAGCTTTTCCTACGAGGGCAGTGTAATGAGCTTACAAAAGCCCGCCATTTGTCAGCAAAACGTCCTCTCATCCATATGAAACACCACTATGTGGATTGAGACTTTAGACATGATCCCAAGGAAATGAAAGGGTGGCAGATATGAAGCTACAGAAAGGAAGAGGGAGGATAGAGCATTAGAGAAGGGAAATAGGGAAGACGAATGGATAGAAGAGTTGCTGTATGAGAAACCAAGTGGTGGGCTGCTGTTTTATTGTTTCCTCAGAATTAAGTAGTGGGCCTTTTTAAAGAGTGGCAAAGTGCTATAGAGGAAGAGAATTGGGAGAACAAGGGGAAGACTGGAATGGAGACTTGCTGTAGATGGGAGTGAAGGGGAAGGATTTGAGTGGCTAGAACATGTTGATTCTGAGTTGTAGTGACAGTCTCTGTCTCCCACCATCTGCAGCAGTGTGTTTAATGACTGGTCTCCGGGCAGATTTATAGACCTTAACTAAACTCGGGTGATTTATTGAGACAGACCTCCTCCTTCCTAACAACATCAATCTCACCTAGGAGCTAGGGTTGTACGGACATATCAGAAACATGTCTTCTACCAGACCATTTCCTGTCCATGGGCGCGGGAGGGACAGAAGAGCATTTACAGAATGGTGCATGCTGGGTAATGGGAGTTAGAGGACAGAGTAGTGAGAGAGGATATCACACATCATTAAAACAAATGTTTAATATATAATAATATTACAATAATCTAGTAATATGTATCTTCATGGGATATTACTTTAGTAGAGTAGAATGTCTGACTTTATGAGAGTAGGAAAACATTATATGGTAATAATACAGTGGCTTACGAGAATATTCACCCCCTTGGCATTTTTCCTATTTTGTTGCGTCTTGGTCTTAGTGTTTTGTGTTTTCGTTGAATATTTGGTCAGGCCAGGGTGTGACATGGGTTTATGTTGTGTTTCGTATTGGGGGTTTTGTAGGTATTGGGATTGTGGTTGAGTAGGGGTGTAGAATAGGTTGGCTGCCTGAGGCGGTTCTCAATCAGTCAGGTGATTCTCGTAGTCTCTGATTGGGAACCGTATTTAGGTAGCCTGGTTTTCACTGTGTATTTCGTGGGTGATTGTTCCTGTCTCTGTGTAGTTTCACCAGATAGGCTGTAATTAGGTTTCACGTTCCGTTTGTTGTTTTGTATTTTGTATTAGTTATTTCATGTGTCACTTTTTCCATTAAAGTCATGACTAACCACCACGCTTCATTTCGGTCCAACTCTCTTTCTACAAACAAAGAACGACGTTACAGTTGCCTTACAATCTGTAATTTAAATATATTTTTTGGGGGGGTTGTATCATTTGATTTACACAACATGCCTACCACTTTGAAGATGCAAAATATTTTTTTTCATGAATCAAACAAGAAATAAGTGTAACGGTTTCCTTGAGTTGAAGGAGAGGCGGACCAAAATGCAGCGTGGTTACTTGTATACATCTTTAATAAAGACGAAAACACAACCAGTATACAAAAACAATAAAGCCATCCTTTTTCAGCAATTACAGCTGCAAGTCTCTTGGGGTATGTCTCTATAAGCTTGGCACATCTACCCACTGGGATTTTTGCCCATTCTTCAAGGCAAAACTGCTCCAGCTCCTTCAAGTTGGATGGGATCCGCTGGTGTCCAGGAATATTTAAGTCATACCACAGATTCTCAACTGTATTGAGGTCTGGGCTTTGACTAGACCATTCCAAGACATGTAAAGGTTTCCCCTTAAACCACTCAAGTGTTGCTTTAGCAGTATGCCCAGAGTCATTGTCCTGCTGGAAGCTGAACCTCCGTCCCAGTCTCAAATCTCTGGAAGACTGAAATAGGTTTCCCTTAGGGATTCCCTGTATTTAGCGGCATCCATCATTCATTCAAATCTGACCAGTTTCCCAGTCCCTGTCGTTGAAAAACATCCCCATAGCATGATGCTGCCACCACCATGCTTCACTGTGGGGATGATGTTCTCGTGGTGATGAGAGGTGTTGGGTTTGCGCCAGGCATAGTTTTCCTTGATGGCCAAAAAGCTCTGACCAGAGTACCTTCTTCCATATGTTTGGGAAGTCTCCCACATGCCTTTTGCCAAACGTGTTTGCCTATTTTTGTCTTTAAGCAATGGCTTTTTTCTGGCCACTATTCCGTAAAGCCCAGCTCTATGGAGTGTACGGCTTAAAGTGGTCCTATGGACAGATACTCAGGGTTATCTTTGGTCTCTTTGTTGCCTCTCTGATTAATGCCCTCCTTGCCTGGTCCATGAGTTTTGGTGTGCGGCCCTCTTTTGGCAGGTTTGTTGTGATGCCATATTCTTTCAATTTTTTAATAATGGATTTAATGGTGCTCCGTGGGATGTTTGAAGTTTCTGATATTTTTTTCTTTGTCCCTGACCTGTTTGGAGAGCTCCTTGGTCTTCATAGTTCCACTTTCTTGGTGGTGCCCCTTGCTTAGTGGTGTTGCAAACTCTGTGGCCTTTCAAAACAGATGTGTGAATATATACTGAGATCATGTGACACTTAGATTGCACACAGGTGGACTTTATTTAACTAATTATGTGACTTCTGGAGGTAATTGGTTGCACCAGATCTTATTTAGGGGCTTCATAGACAAGGTGTTGAATACACCATTTTTTTATACTTCACCAATTTGGACTATTTTGTGTTTGTCCATTACATGAAATCCAAATAAAAATACATTTAAATTACAGGTTGTAATGCAACAAAATAGGAAAAACACCAAGAGGGGTGAATATTTTTGCAAGGCACTGTACTTGATCACCTTAGATTTCTCAGCTACATTAGAATGTGGCAAGGGTCAGCAAAGGATTCATGTTTTTTCCCAGGGCTGTGCAGTCTAATGGAAAATACCATTACCATTGAAAGATGTTAGTTGTGACAATTACAGTTGCATAAGCCACACCAGTGTATTTTATGCAACCCAGGTTTGTGGGACTACCATTAAATCCGAGAAGCGTGATTCATTTTAATCAAAGTGGATGATGATGAATAATCTGTCATTATATCATATGGTTATGGGTGTGTGCGTGACCTGTATGAGCAATGATGAGCATATGTTGAACGCTCAGCGTTGTCCTCTGGCATAAGGGCTATTCATCACCAACCTGTTGTGTCATTGATTGGAGAGACAACCAGCAGCAGCATCCAATTCCTCAGAGATATGTTACTAATTATGAGAAATAACTGTTGTTATATGGGAAAATGTATTGGAAGACGGTAACACTGGTGTATGCCCACACATTTCCTGTATTATGGGTGCTTGATTTTATTTACAATGTTTCAGGACATAATCAAATCATATTTCAAATCAAATTGTATTTGTCACATGCGCCTAACACAACAGGTGTAGACCTTACCGTGAAATGCTTACTTACAAGCTCTTAACCAACAATGCAGTTCAAGAAATAGAGTTAAGAAAATATTGACTAAACTAAAGTGTTTATTTTTTATTTGATTTTTTATTAAAACAATTACAACCATATTATAACCTGCGCCCACGAATTGAAATGCCACCAACTGAACTGAGGCATATTTGCTCGACATTTCTATCTGAACGTTCCAAAATCATTCCAAAATGTTGCATCCTGCTGAACGCGCCTCAGATTTGCCGGATGGGGGCTGATGTAATCATTGTGATAGAACCAAGAAAATGCATAATAGTATAACATTGCTCTATTATATAGTCAGGTGAAATCAGTTGAAAATGTCAGACTATTTATAATGATAGAGCTAATGTTATTAATGGATTCCAAATTGCAGTTCGGAATGCTTTTAAGCTGACAAATAAAACACACTTCAACAATCAGAGAGATAATATTTAGCATTTTACATAATATAACAAAGTACATTACAGTTGTGTGAGAGCATTTTGCATTTCCACATAATATTATAAATACGTTATATTACATCAGTTACCACTTATTCATTGTAAAATTCTTTATTTTGAATCTTTCTGAGAGAGAGAGAATTTAAGAGAGTTTTAGCTTATACAGCACCTTTCTCTGACCCAAAGTTAAGGACTTATTTAATGGAGAGAAAGATGCAGATATTCATAAAACTGAAATATGACATTTACATAAGTATTCAGACCCTTTACTCAGTACATTGACGAAACACCTTTGCCAGCGATTACACCCTCAAGTCTTCTTGGTTATGATTCCACAAGCTTGGCACACCTGTATTTGGGAGTTTCTCACATTCTTCTCTGCGCATCTTCTCAAGCTCTGTCAGGTTGGATTGGTAGCATACTGCACAGCTATTTTCAGGTCTCTTCAGAGATGTTCGATCGGGTTCAAGTCCGGGCTCTGGCTGGGCCACTCAGGGACATTCAGAGACTTGTCCCAAAGCCACCCCGGCGTTGTCTTTGCTGTGTGCTTATGGTCGTTGTCCTGTTGGAAGGTGAACCTTCGCCCCAGTCTGAAAACCTGCTCAAAAGCGCTCAGGACTTCATCAAGGATCTCTCTGTACTTTGCTCCATTCATCTTTCCCTCGATCCTCACTAGTCTCCCAGTCCCTGCCGCTGAAAAACATCCCCACAGCATGATGCTACCTCTACCATGCTTCACCTTATGGATGGTACCAGGTTTCCGCCAGAACGCTTGGCATTCAACCTATAGAGTTCAATCTTGGTTTCATCAGACCAGAGAATCTTGTTTCTCATGTTCTGAGAGTCTTTAGGTACCTTTTGGCAAACCCCAAGTGGGCTGTCATGTGCCTTTTACTGAGGAGTGGCTTCTGCCTGGCCACTCCACCATAATGGCCTGATTTGTGGAGTGATGCAGAGATTGTTGTCCTTCTGGAAGGTTCTCCCATCTCCACAGAGGAACTCTGGAGCTCTGTCAGAGTGACCATGGGGTTCTTGGTCACCTCCCTGACCAAGGCCCTTTTCCCCCGATTGCTGTTTGGATGGGCGGCCAGCTCTAGGAAGAGTCTTGGTGGTCCCAAACTTCTTCCATTTCAGAACAGTGGAGGCCAATTGTTCTTGGGGACCTTCAATGCTGCAGAAATGTTTTGGTACCCTTCCTCAGATCTGTGCCTCGACACAATCCTGTCTCTAAGCTCTACGTACAATTCCTTCGATCTCATGGTTTGGTTTTTTCTCTGACATGCACTATCAACTGTGGGACCTTATATAGACAGGTGTGTATCTTTCCAAATCATGTTCAATAAATTGAATTTACCACAGGTATACTCCAATAAAGTTGTAGAAACATCTCAAGGATGATCAATGGAAACAGGATGCACCTGAGCTTAATGTCGAGTCTCATAGCAAAGGGTCTGAATATAATGTAAATAAGGTATTTCTGTTGTTGTTTTTTTAATACATTTGCAAAAATGACTAAAACCGTGTTTTTGCTTTATCATTATGGGGTATTGTGTGTAGATTGATGAGCGTTAACAAAAGGGGAAGGGGTCTGAATACTTTCCGAATGCAGTATATTTAATATTCTGAGAAATGTATTGAATTATAGAGAGTTGGGAAGGAGCTGTGTGAGTGAACAGGAGTGTGAGGCTCCACATGAGGTAAACTACCAGGGTGGCAGATAATCATGTGTTTGTGTGTGTGTGTGTGTGTTTGGCTGGCTATGGAGGAGGAGGAGGGCTTCAATAACGGTTCAATGCAGGAAGCAATTTACAATCAGCAGCAGTGTTTGGGGCAAAGGGAACCGAATGCTCAATTCTGAGGGGACTAAGAAGGATGGCAGTATGTGAACATGGATCTTAGTCCACTGTCACAGTTATAGTGAAAACAAATTAATCGTGGTAATGAAAAGTACACCCTTCCACGATTAGGGTAATATAATAATAATAATAATAATATATGCCATTTAGCAGACGCTTTTATCCAAAGCGACTTACAGTCATGTGTGCATACATTCTACGTATGGGTGGTCCCGGGGATCGAACCCACTACCCTGGCGTTACAAGCGCCATGCTCTACCAACTGAGCTACAGAAGGACCATGTCGATGAAATTTACGGTTGCAATATTGTCACCTAGCCATCTTCCCCAGTGGGCAAAACTGGTTGCATCAACATCATTACAACCCGATTTCAACCTATAAATGGGTTGCAATGACATTCAACCAGATTTAAAAATGAAAGGAGGGCCGCACACTCCATGAGCTCAGATCGTTTAGACAGCCAATCTGTCTTCATCAGGGTATAGTAACTGGTTGTAATGACACCAATTCAAATTTAAAAAGCAAGTCGAACACTCGTCTCTCCTTGATGTGGATTGATGTCATTCAACCCGCTTTGCCCGCTGGGTTCCTCCTCTTATGTAACCATAGTTTGGACTTCTGCTGTTGTGAATGGCAGATTTCTTTTCTGTTCTGCCTGACGGGGAAATCAAAGGACCACATTTTAAATGACGTGGACAACATGTCACTATAAAGACAGCTTAATGACAAAGTGTTGGTGTGAAATATCACAGAAGCAGAGTTTTTTTACTTCTGTGCGAGTGGACTCCTAAATGGCACGCTATTCCCAATATAGTGCACTACTTTTGACCAGGACCCATAGAGTTATAGGGAATATGGTACCATTTGGGACGCCGGCTGTGTAAGAGACAGAGGACATTTGAGAGGATCAGTTGTGCAGTCGATCGCAAAGGCACACACTCTGCCACTGCCTTCCCTTGCCCTCATTCTAATGCGCTAATCCCATGCTGGTCCAGGCAGGAACACTCAGCATCTTCACTCTCGCCTCAGCATCTTCAACGCGGGCTTGGAGTGCTATACTCTTCTTCGGTTCTTCGGCTGTCCTCACTGGAGAACCCTTTTTAGTTCCAGGTAGAATCCTTTTTGGGTTCCATGTGGAAAGGGTTCTACTTGGAACCAAAAAGGGTTCTTTAAAGGGTTCTCCTATGTGGATAGCCTTATAAACCTTTTAGGTTCTAGATGGAACCTCTAAGAGTATAGCATATGGAGCGGGTGGGTTTCTGGTGAGGGGAGTGGTAATTTCGCTGTCAGGGTGGATGGTAATGAGGGTTTCTGGTGAGGGGAGTGGTCAGAGATTAAAAGGGCAGGGGGTGTTAGATTGAGTTGAGAGGGTGTGTGTGTGTGTGTGTGTGTGTGTGTGTGTGTGTGTGTGTGTGTGTGTGTGTGTGTGTGTGTGTGTGTGTGTGTGTGTGTGTGTGTGTGTGTGTGTGTGTGTGTGTGTGTGTGTGTGTGTGTGTGTGTGTGTGTGTGTGTGTTCGTTCCCACAGGGCTTCAGATGGTGTTTGCCAGTTGGTGAAATATGGGTGGGGGGTGGAAGTGGTGGTTGATGGGTACTCTGGTCTGGGTAGGGAGCACACTGCTCTCTCTATACTGCTGTCAGCATGGGTGGTAGAGAGCCAAAGGCCATGCTAAAGAATAAACCAATCAATATACTGCACACAGGGAGAGGGAGAGAGACAGAATCTACTTCTATGGCTCTGTTAAACCAAACGAAGGAGTAGAAGAGAGAAAGAGAGGGAGAGGGAGAGAGACAGAATCTACTCCTCTGTTAGGCCAAACGAAGGAGTAGAAGAGAGAAAGAGAGGGAGAGAGACAGAATCTACTTCTATGGCTCTGTTAGGCCAAACAAAGGAGTAGAAGAGAGAAAGAGAGGGAGAGGGAGAGAGACAGAATCTACTCCTCTGTTAGGCCAAATGAAGGAGTAGAAGAGAGAAAGCGAGGGAGAGGGAGAGAGACAGAATCTACTTCTATGGGTCTGTTAGGCCAAACAAAGGAGTAGAAGAGAGAAAGAGAGGGAGAGGGAGAGAGACAGAATCTACTCCTCTGTTAGGCCAAACGAAGGAGTAGAAGAGAGAAAGAGAGGGAGAGGGAGAGAGACAGAATCTACTCCTCTGTTAGGCCAAACGAGGGAGTAGAAGAGAGAAAGAGACGCCAACATTGGGATCACACTTGAATACAAAATATACATAATATATTGTATGTCTCATTTGGTTTAATTCCAACAGATTGGTATGTTATAAGTTTAAACTCTTATCTGGTACAGTTTTTTCATTTGTATCTTCCTTTGCGTTGTAACAGCATTCAGAGAAAAGACAGATACATTAGTGTCACACATCAATGCATATCATACGTCTAATGAGCCTCTGAAGACGACATGAATACACTACAGCATCAACCTACTTTGTGTTTTGTTATGGCTGAGTGGACCCAGATGCTGATGGCAAGTCTTAGAAGAAGTAACACCCTGTTGGCATCGCCATGGATACAATAAAATGGTGAGTCGTCCATGCCCATTGATCTATCGAAAGAGAATCAAAATGACACTGCTTGCTTTGCCTTTAGGGGTCTTCTGCTACACCTTCAAATGACTTGGGTTTGGGTGCAGTATTACTCTGAAAAGACTGTCTTTCAGTTTCAAATTGTGAAAGTGAATTATGAATAGCAATGATAAGCTAACAGATAAAGCACTTTTAATAAAAAGTTGGGTAGCATTTATTTATATATATATATATTTATATTTATATATATATATATCTTTTAAATGACCATGGCTGTTGTTTTGTCTTATGCAGACTGGATTTGCTCTGCGTTAGCTTGAGTGGTTCATGAGGCAGAAGGCTATGTTAGCATAGCGTCCCCATGAGAAAGTAAGGCTTGAGCCATAGGCGAGTTATGAACTTTCAGACTGCGCCATGGGAGTTCCTTACTGACTGAGCACATGTCTGTCTCAAAATACACAAGCACAAATACGCACACCAACACTGTCCGTGCATGTCTGTGTGTTACCATGTCTGTGTACCCGGTCTCTGTCTTTTATCTAAAGAGAAAAGTGCAACACTAACACCTCAATACCTCAGGCCACAATTTTTCTTTGTACACACCATTGGTCTTGACTGCTCTGCACAAAGCAAGACATGTCTTGACTGCTCTGCACACAGCAAGGCATTGGTTCCTCCCTTGAGGTGATATGGAATATTAAAGCAAACAAAGCAGACAGCAACAACGAAGAGTTAGATAACTATGGTACAGTCAGTGGCGACCCATCATTAAAGGTGTGGCCGAGCCCCACAATTTTAGCAACAAATGGGGCTCGCCTGTTTTTCATGTTATGTTGGCATTAATACATCACATATCAGTTTGTAAACAATGTAAAAATATATATAATTGAGTTTTTTTTAAACGCATACGTTCCCGAGTGGCGCAGCAGTCTAAGGCACTGCATCCCAGGTTGTCACTACAGACACCCTTGTTCGAATCCAGGCTGTATCACAACCGGCCGTGATTGGGAGTCCCATAGGGCGGTGCACAATTGGCCCAGCGTCATCCGGTGTAGGCCATCATTGTAAATAAGAATTTGTTCTTAACTGACTTGCCTAGTTAAATAAAATAAAAATTTAGAAACACAGTGTCTTTTTTGTTTTCTTGAGTAAGGCAGCTCCAAAATGCAGGTGTTTCAGTCTAGCTCAGTGCTTTCTGTGGTGGTGGTGGGGCAAGCCTGCAGAAAATACAGAGCGTTGCACCATGATTGGCTCAGTGTTCTGCCACTCATGAGGACACTACGTGACCGCCAAGTCTAAGGGTAGAGCTTGGAAAATCTTAGCTAGAGGTGATCATCATGAATCAAGTTGACAATCAACTGGTAAATCCTTTTTAATCCCCATATGAAGAGAAATAATGAAGAGACATTATAGATAAAACATATTGTTACTCATCGGCCATTGGACATACCCATTCCACAACAAGTTGGAAATCACAAATTCAACAATGAGTGGTTTGGAAAGAATCAGTGGCTAACTGCAAGCATTGCAAAGTAATCATTAGCCTGCTATTCAGTGGAGTGGCTGTGTGGTCCCAAGTCTTAAGATTAAGGGTCTGTTTTCCGAGTTTAAAATGATAAACATTCAACATTGGCAATGCTGGCAGTGAAGCATGATTTGTGCCGCGCTCAAAACAACTGTTAACTCAGAACTGCAAAATCTGACAAGTGAGTTCAAGACAACTGGGAAGTGTAAAATGTATTTTTACTACTGGGGAAAATTAGTTTTGAACTTTGATACTAGAGGTTGACCGATTTTATGATTTTCAACGCCGATATTGATACCGATTTATTGGAGGACCAACAAAAAAAAGCAGATACCGATTAATCGGATGATTTTTATATATATTTGTAATAATGACAATTACAACAATACTGAACGAACAATGAACCCTTTTATTTTAACTTAATATAATGCATAAATAAAATATATTTAGTGTCAAATAAATAATGCAAAAACATTGTTCTAGAAGAAAGTACAAGTGCAATTTGTGTCATGTTGAAAACGTTTTAAGTTCCTTGCTTAGAACATGAGAACATATGAAAGCTGGTAATTCAATATTCCCAGTTCTTCAATATTCCCAGTTAAGAAGTTTTAGGTTCTAGTTATTATAGGAATTATGACGCGTCGACTATTTCTCTCTATACCATTTGTATTTCATATACCTTGACTATTGGATGTTCTTATAGGCACTTGAGTATTGCCAGCCTAATCTCGGGAGTTGATAGGCTTGAAGTCATAAACAGCTCTGTGCTTCAAGCATTGCTAAGAGCTGCTGGTAAATGCAGTAAAGTGCTGTTTGAATGAATGCTTACGAGCCTGCTGCTGCCTACCACTGCTCAGTCAGACTGCTCTATCAAATATCAAATCATAGACTTAATTATAATAAACACACAGAAATACGAGTATTTGGTCATTAATATGGTCAAATCCGGAAACGATGATTTCGAAAACAAAACGTTTATTCTTTCAGTGAAATACCTAACCGTTCCATATTTTATCGAACGGGTGGCAACCCTAAGTCTAAATATTGCTGTTACATTGCACAAACTTCAATGTTATGTCATAATTATGTAAAATTCTGTCAAATGAATTACGGTCTTTGTTAGGAAGAAACCCAGTTGTCAATGAGCCAGACGGCCTCTGTTGCATACACCCTGACTCTGCCTGCACTGAACGCAGGAGAAGTCACACCATTTCCCTAGTTAATATTACCTGCTAACATGCATTTATTTTAACTAAATCTGCAGGTTTAAAAAATATACTTCTGTGTGTTGATTTTAAGAAAGGCATTGATGTTTATGGTTAGGTACATTTGTGAAATGAATGTGCTTTTTTCGCAATTGCGCTTTTGTTAAATCATCACCTGTTTGGCTGTTGAAGTAGGCTGTGATTCAATGGTAAATTAACAGGCACCGCATTGATTATATGCAATGCAGGACAAGCTAGGTAACCTAGTAATATCATCAACCATGTGTAGTTAACGAGTGATTATGTGACGATTGAATATTTTTTGTAAGATACGTTTAATGCTAGCTAGTAACTTACCTTGGCTCCTTGCAGCCACAAGGTCCTTTTGGCGCTGCACTCGCGCAACAGGTGGTCAGCCTGCCACACAGTTTCCTCGTGGATTGCAATGTAATCGGCCATAATCGGCATCCAAAAAGGCAGATTACCGATTGTCATGAACTTGAAATCGGCCCTAATTAATCGGTCGACCTCTATTTGATAAAACTCAAAATTGTAACTCTGGAACTCGGGCCTCTTTCTAGAACAATGACCTAAAGATCACTGACATCACCATGATTTAACTTTTTTGGGGAGTTCACAGTTGTCTTGAAAGCACCATAAATCCAGAGAATGGCAGAATTTGACAAAGTTTGATGACAAAATTTGCCCACAAAGGACTGTCGCGCCACCTTCCTGTTCAAGTGAGCACAGCACAACAAGGTGAGTCCAAAAATGTATTGTATGCTGCTGCATAAATTATGTAATATGCCAGGGGGATATGTATAATGTAGTTAAGAAAGTAATACTAAGTGTACGTTGTACCCATAAGCTGTCAGTAGCCCATGTGCCCCACCCTAATATTTTGGTCTATTTTCACCTCTTAATTTCGCCTACTGTTCTGACTTGGTGGTGCACATGTAGCTATTACATTGTTTTTGAGAAATGTAATCATCAAACATTTTAAAAGCTTTCATTGTCTGCTTATATGCCCCCTTTATTTATTCTATGGTTCTGACTTGGTGTACAGGGAGAACACTCTAAGAACAGCTCATGTTCTGAATTCTGTCGCTGTACATTTCAAATCCGCTTGTCGTCCCCTTATGCCATAGTTTGTACATCTCAATTGTCAGTAGCCATATCAGCTATGTTTTTTAAGGAAGTAAATGAGGTTGAATGAACTGTTTCTCTTCCAGACAAGGCTCCGCTGATAGCCAGGTGTAGCGGTGGTAAGGTGTTGGGACTCTGCTGTTGGGTCAGCTTTATGTAGGCACTAATAGTTTGTGGGCACCGTTTGTCACCATTATTGTGCAATTAATGTATTGTTTAGTGTTGTGTAGGGGCTTTGCTGGAATGAATCCCACAAAAAAAAATCCCCCCACCAAGATTTACATGCTAAAATCGCCACTGGGTAAAGTACATTATGTTTGCTTCCATACTGTACATCCAGTATTGTTGTCTGTATTTGTATCAGATAAATCAGGTGTGTGTGTGTACATGTGCATGCCTGTGCAGCCTGTTCGCTCCGACTAGATTTATGATAGTACCCTTTTTTGGAAGCGATACCTCCGATACGTATGATATGTTACAAATGGTCTGGTTACTTAAGACCACAGGTTACTTTAGACAGAAACGAAAGTAGGGAGGTTGGTTGGGGAGGATGGGTGAGCGTATGAGGCACATGTCTATCAAACCAAAGGTTGCGTCTTGAATCGGGTCGGGACAGCTTTAGCATCATAGCTAATTAGCAACTTTAGTTAACCACAACCATTCCAATTTGCAACTACTTAGTATGTTTGCTAACCCTAGACTGAACCACGTAAGGCTAACCTGCTAACTATGTTACATTAACCTGTATAGCTATGTTACATTAACCTGTATAGCTATGTTACATTAACCTGCTAGGTATGTTAAGCTAACGTGCTAGCTATGTTAAGCTAACTTTCTAGCTAAAGTTAGCCACAAATGTTAACACAACAAGACATGATACTGTGACCGCTAAGAAATTATTTTCCAGGGTCGTTAGCATTAGGAAAAAAATACAATTTGTTCCCTAGACCTAGCTCAATATCAAGGCATTGGATAAGAACGAGACTACAGCATCTGTAAAGTGACCATTAGACTTGTAGGGGCAACAGTTAATACATTTATAATTTATTGTTCTCACGTGTCAATAGAGAACCAAAGAGGTGCTACATTTTGTAGAATTTCTGACAATGCTCACATCTTTTTCAGAGTTCAAAACTTGGCCCAGCATCTCCGTTGCTCAGCAACTCAACAACACAGCTGGCCCCCACACCAGCCAAGCCAAGAATTATTTAACCCAAATTGAACATGTTTCATTATTTATTTCAGACTAAATAAATGTTATTTATGTATTATATTAAATTAAGTGTTAATTCAGTATTGTTGTAATTGTCATTATTACTATATATATATATATATATATATATATATATATATATATATATATATATAGTATATCACAAAAGTGAGTACACCCCTCACATTTTTGTAAATATTTGAGTATATCTTTTCATGTGACAACACTGAAGAAATGACACTTTGCTACAATGTAAAGTAGTGAGTGTACAGCTTGTATAACAGTGCAAATTTGCTGTCCCCTCAAAATACCTCAACACACAGCCATTAATGTCTAAACCGCTGGCAACAAAAGTGAGTACACCCCTAAGTGAAAATGTCCAAATTGGTCCCAAAGTGTCAATATTTTGTGTGGCCACCATCATTTTCTAGCACTGCCTTAACCCTCGTGGGCATGGAGTTCACCAGAGCTTCACAGGTTGCCACTGGAGTCCTCTTCCACTCCTCCAAGACGACATCAAGGAGCTGGTGGATGTTAGAGATCTTGCACTCCTCCACCTTCTGTTTGAGGATGTCCCACAGATGCTGGAGACATGCTTGGCCAGTCCATCACCTTTACCCTCAGCTTCTTTAGCAAGGCAGTGGTCGTCTTGGAGGTGTGTTTGAGGTCGTTATGTTGGAATACTGCCCTACGGCCCAGTCTCCGAAGGGAGGGGATCATGCTCTGCTTCAGTATGTCACAATACATGTTGGCATTCATGGTTCCCTCAATGAACTGTAGCTCCCCAGTGCCGGCAACACTCATTCAGCCTCAGACCATGACACTCCCACCACCACGCTTGACTGTAGGCAAAACACACTTGTCTTTGTACTCCTCACCTGGTTGCCGCCACACACGCTTGACACCATCTGAACCAAATAAGTTTATCTTGGTCTCATCAGACCACAGGACATGGTTCCAGTAATCCATGTCCTTAGTCTGCTTGTCTTCAGCAAACTGTTTGCGGGCTTTCTTGTGCATCATCTTTAGAAGAGGCTGCCTTCTGGGACGACAGCCATGCAGACCAATTTGATTGCATATGGCATATGGTCTGAGCACTGACAGGCTGACCACCCACCCCTTCTACCTATGCAGCAATGCTGGCAGCACTCATACGTCTATTTCCCAAAGACAACCTCTGGATATGACGCTGAGCATGTGCACTTAACTTCTTTGGTCGACCATGGCGAGGCCTGTTCTGAGTGGAACCTGTCCAGTTAAACCGCTGTATGGTCTTGGCCACCGTGCTGCAGCTCAGTTTCAGGGTCTTCTTCTTATAGCCCAGGCCATCTTTATGTAGAGCAACAATTATTTTGCCATGAGGTGCCATGTTGAACTTCCAGTGACCAGTCAGTATGAGGGAATGTGAGAGCGACGACACCAAATTTAACACACCTTTTCCCCACCTTTTCCCCATTCACACCTGAGACCTTGTAACACTAATGAGTCACATGACACCGGGGAGGGAAAATGGCTAACTGGGCCCAATTTGGACATTTTTACTTAGGGGTATAATCCCTTTTGTTGCCAACGGTTTAGACATTAATGGCTGTGTGTTGAGGTATTTTGAGGGGACAGCAAATTTACACTGTTATACAAGCTGTACACTTACTACTTTACATTGTAGCAAAGTGTCATTTCTTCAGTGTTGTCACATGAAAAGATATACTCAAATATTTACAAAAATGTGAGGGGTGTACTCACTTTTGTGATATACTGTATATATATATATAAATCGGCCAACTTATTCGGTATCTGCGTTTTTTTGGGGTCCTCCAATAATCGGTATCGGCGTTAAATAATCATAATCGGTCGACCTCTAGTATTGATACACCATCCAAAGTGTAAGAAATAGCTTCACCATGCTCAAAGGGATATTCAATGTCAGCTTAAAAAAGAAAAAAATACCACTACCAACCTACCAATAGGTGCCCTTCTTTGCGAGGCATTGGAAAATCTCCCTGATCTTGGTGGTTACATCTGTGTTTGAAAATCACTGCTCGGCTCAGGGACCTTACAGATAATTTTATGTGGGGGATAAAGAGATGAGGTAGTCATTCACAAATCATGTAAAATACTATTGTTGCACAGTGTCCATGCACCTTATTATGTGACTTGTAGAAGACATTTTTACTCCTGAACTTATGAAAGCTTAATACTTTCTGAAGGCACTGTATATGTGGGCTAGTGACAGAGTTAAAGTTACTGTCACGTTATGACCTTAGTTCCTTTGTTTTGTCTTTGTTTTTGTATGGTCAGGGCGTGAGTTGGGGTGGGCAGTCCATGTTCTTTTTTCTATAATTTCTGTGTTTGGCCTGGTATGGTTCTCAATCAGAGGCTGCTGTCAATCGTTGTCCCTGATTGAGAACCATACTTAGGTAGCCTGGTTTCACCTTTGAGTGGTGGGTGATTATTTTCTGTTCTGTGTTTAGTGTATTTAGCGTACAGGACTTTTTGTTTGGTTCGTTGTCGCTTTATTTATTGTTCTTTAGTGTTATGAGTTATAATAAATATCATGAACACTTACGACGCTGCACATTGGTCCTCCGATCCTTCCTACTACTTTTCCTCGTCCTTCCTACTACTCCTCCTCAACCGTTACAGTTACAGTGTTTGCCATGATTACCCCCCCCCCCCTATGATGAGAGTCACTGGCTTAACCTAAATTAAGCTTGCCTCCTTACATAAAATAAAAAATACCCAATTGACGTGAAGCTTTTGTTCTCTGAAGCAGCCAGCTGGCAATTCAGCAGCTCACTGAATAATAGATGCCAAGCCACATCTCTGACTTCGATGTTCATGACACTATCATTTCGCTTGGGGGTTGGAGGCTTAGAACCATGTAGAGAGATCTGATATTTAACGCATTACTTGGTAAGAGGAATTATAATAGCAGAAAATGTTTGGGATTTATATTGTGTAGATTTTAGCATGTAAATCTTGGTGGGGCAAAGTGCCGCACATTTTTTTGGGCAGCAAAACAGTTCATTCAGCCTCATTTACTGCCTTTAAAAAAACATAGCTGATATGGCTGACTTGCTTAAACAAATGTGGTTTCACTGACAATTGAGATGTACAAACTATGGCATAAGGGAACAATGAGCGGATAAGAGGCAATCCGAGCTAGGACGGACATAGTTATCGCTCTTACATTATTCTCCCTGTACACCAAGTCAGAACTGTAGGATAAATAAAGGCGGCATATAAGCAGACAATGAAAGCTCTTACAATATTCAACGATTACATTTCTCTAAAACAGGCTATAGCCTACATGTGCACCACCAAGTCAGAACAGTAGGCTAAGTTATGAGGGGGGGAAGGGACCAAATTATTAGGGTGAGACACATGGGCTACTAACAGCTTACTACACAACATACACTTATGTATTCTGTGGCCACGAAAGGAATGCTATCTCCCTGGCATATTACATCATTCATGCAGCAACTTACAAGACATTTTTAGACTTACCTTGTTGTGCTGTGCTCACTTGAACAGGGCGGTGGCGCGGCGGTCCTTTTGGGCTCTAGAAAGAGGCTGGAGTTCCCCACTTTCCGAGTTGGATGATCGTTGAAAATAATTTTCCCAGTCAAAGGTAGTTTCTTTCAGTGTTCCCAGTTGTCTTGAACTCACTGAAGTCTGATATTTCCGAGTTTCCAGTTGTTTTGAATGCGGCAGAAGTCATGCTGGATTGACAGCATGGCCAATGTATTCAAACTTTAGCAATTTGATATCACGAAATTGGGGAGAAAAAGAGGGTAAAAAAATAAAGGATAAACATTCACATACAACGCCATGGGCCAGAAGTTACAATCTTGTCTCTTATCTGCAACTCTCCTACCGAAGGTCGAGAGCCAAGCCGCACTGCTTCTTGACACACTGTCCGTTTAACCCGGAAGCCAGCCGCACCAATGTGTTGGAGGAAACACCACCGAGCTGATGACCGAGGTCAGCTTGCAGGTGCCCGGCCCACCACAAGCAGTTGCTAGAGCACCATGAGACAAGGAAATCCTGGTCGGCCAGACCCTCCTCTAACCCAGACGACGCTGGGACAATCGTGTGCTGTCGGGTCTCCTGGTCACACATCCTGGGTTCAAACCCAAGGCTGCAGTCGTGCCTCAGCATTCATGGATTTTGCCATTTCTAACTTCTTGTGTAATGGTTATGTCCAATGGCCGATGAGCACCAATACGTTATATAATCCATCATTTCTCTTCATATGACAAGGATTGAATATGATTTGCTAGTAGATTGTTGACTTGATTCATGATGACGACTGCTTATCTAGCTTGCCAGCTATCATTTTGAAAGTATGATGTTGACATGATCAGTCCAATCAAAGCTAAGGCAGATATAACATTATTTGAAGTAATTTTATCTGTTGCCAATGACCTTGAGCCTTTTAAGATGTGCACTTCTATTGTAAGTCTATGGGCTTGAATTTTCAAGCTTTACTCATAGTGTCCCCTTGAGTGACAGAACATTGAGTCAATCATGGCGCAACTAAAGAACATTACCAACCCCTACACTCCGTATTTTCCACTGGCTGCCCCACCACCACAGAAAGCACTGAGCTAGGCTGAAACACCTGCATTATTTTTATTTTTTTATCTAATCAATCTACACACAATACCCCATAATGACAAAGCAAAAACAGGTTTTTAGACATTTTAGCTAATTTATTAAAAATGAAAAACAGATATACCACATTTACATACGTATTCAGACCCTTTACTCAGTACTTTGTTGTATCACCTTCGGCAGCAATTACAGCCTCGAGTCTTCTTGGATATAACGCTACAAGCTTGGCACACCTTTATTTGGGGAGTTTCTCTCATACTTCTCTGCGGATCCTCTCAAGCTCTGTCAGGTTGGATGGGAAGCGTTGCTGCACAGCTATTATTATTATTAGAGATGTTTGATCGGTTTCATGTCCGGACTCTGGCTGGGCCACTCAAGGACATTCAGAGACTTGTCCCGAAGCCACTCATGCGTTGTCTTGGTTGTGTGCTTAGGGTCATTGTCCTGTTGGAAGGTGAACTTTCACCTGAGTCTGAGGTCCTGAGCACTCTGGTGCAGGTTTTCATCAAGGATCTCTGCTCTTGCTCAGTTCATCTTTCCCTCGATCCTGACTACTCTCCCAGTCCCTGCCGCTAAAAACCATCCCCACAGCATGATGCTGCCACCACCATGCTTCACCGTAGTGATGGTGCCAGGTTTCCTCCAGACGTGACACTTGGTATTCAGGCCAAAGAGTTGAATCTTGGTTTCATCAGACCAGAGAATCGTGTTTCTCATGTTCTGAGAGTCTTCAGGTGCCTTTTTGGCAAACTCCAAGCAGGCTGTCATGTGCCTCTTACTGAGGAGTGGCTTCTGTCTGGCCACTCTACCATAAAGGCCTAATTGGTGGAGTACTGCAGAGATGGCTGTCCTTCTGGAAGGTTCTCCCATCTCCACAGAGGAACTGTGAAGTTCTTGGTCACCTCCCTAATCTAATCAAGGCCCTCCTCCCCTTTATCAGTTTGTCCGGGCAACCAGCTCTAGGAAGAGTCTTGGTGGTTCCAAACTTCTTCCATTTAAGAATGATGGAGGCCAATGTGTTCTTGGGGACCTTCAATGCTGCAGACATTATTTTGATACCCTTCCCCAGATCTGTACCTTGACACAATCCTGTCTCTACGGGCAATTCTTTCAACCTCAAGGCTTGGGTTTTGTTCTGACATGCACTGTCAACTGTGGGACCTTATATAGTATGTGCCTTTCCAAATCATGTCCAATCAATTGAATTTACCACAGGTGGACTCCAGTCAAGTTGTAGAAACATCTCAAGGATGATCAATGGAAACAGGATGCACCTGAGCTCAATTTCAAGTCTCATAGCAAAGGGTCTGAATACTTATATAAATACGTTATTTCTGTTTTTGCAAAAAAAAAAGAACAGCTATTTTCGCTTTGTCATTATGGTGCAGTGTGTGTACATTGCTAGGAATTTGTATTTATTTAATTAATTTTAGAATAAGGATGTAACATAACAGAATGTGGGTAAAGGGAAGGGGTCTGAATACTTTCAGAATGCACTGTATATATATATATATATATATAGTTTTTTTTTTTAGCTAAACAGGTGGGGCTCTGTCCCACCTGCCCTGTTGTGAAGTAGTTTAACAAACTACTAATGATAAACCAGCAGATTGGACTTTTGGGTAAAACGTTTCTACAAGCTTACAGGTATAATGATTTATAACTTGTTATAAGCATAAATGCATTTCGCATATGTCTGCAGGGTTTGGGGTTTCACTCAAATGTAATAGTTTTCAAATGCAATCTAGAATGTGCTGCTAATTCTTTGTCTCCATAGATGTGAGGATAGCCATACTAATCTATTTGTTGTTTAATATTTCTGTCTTTGTGTGTGTGTGTGTGTGTGTGTGTGTGTGTGTGTGTGTGTGTGTGTGTGTGTGTGTGTGTGTGTGTGTGTGTGTGTGTGTGTGTGTGTGTGTGTGTGTGTGTGTGTGTGTGTGTGTGTGTGTGTGTGTGTGTGTGTGTGTGTGTGTGTGTGTGTGTGTGTGTGTGTGTCCATTGAATCAATAAGTACATTTTTGCAATGAACATCATAAGATGAGCTCATTTTCATCAATACTTTGTTTAATATCTCCTGTTCGAATACTGATTGCCTGTAGTTCATATTTTTCAACTCCATTGCATATATTATCCATCTTTCTCTACCTCTTTAGCTCTCTCTTTCCCATAGATGTCCAGTCATTGCGCTAACGCTAGTTAGCATTGGCTGGCAAAGCTGCCTCTTTCTTCATACTGAACACAGAAACATAAAAATGGCATTTTCAAGTTCATCTGGCTCAAGTAGAAAAGAGTCTCATTGCCGTTAAATTATCCCTTTAATGAGGAAATCAATCTCAGACCTTTATTTTTTATGTATCATGGCCATGTTTTGATTTATTTTTATCAATATTGTTTTGCCTTTGCACATCATGGGAGCGTTGCTTTGAAAAACATGCCCTATCAATATCATGTTGACTTCTGATTTTGTCTAAATGTATTGTGTATGTAGACTTTTGTAAATATTGTATGTCGAAAAAATATTGTCAACTGTGACTTACTAATTGATTGCTATCCAATTGTCTAATTGAAATGACCATTATTGCCAATTGTTGTTCACTCAAACTTGTATGAATAGAGACTGCAGGAGTTTTCTCACACAGCACACCCTTGAAAAAGACCTAGTTGAAACGTTAGGTGTTTGTGCTGGCTCTAAATAAATGAAAATACGAAGCATAGAACTTTGATATTTTGCGTGTGCTTTTCCTTATGAATATATATTTACAAATCCTAAGAAACGACGCCAGGACAGCGGAGTCAATCACCACCTTCCGGAGACACCTGAAACCCCACCTCTTTAAGGAATACTTAGGATAGGATAAAGTAATCCTTCTCACCCCCCCTCCCCCCCTTAAAATATTTAGATGCACTATTGTAAAGTGGCTGTTCCACTGGATGTCATAAGGTGAATGCACCAATTTGTAAGTCGCTCTGGATAAGAGCGTCTGCTAAATGACTTAAATGTAAAATGTAAATGTAAATGTGTTGACCATGAATGGTTAAAGTAATGTAATTTGTGGGACAACATGGACAACATTTGCTGTGTAAAATAGTGTATCAGCATAAATACAACAATCTTTTTCTGAATGTCACCCAGAATAATCAAAAATAGCTGCTTTGTGTTTTGGTTAAAGTTCTGCTAAAGAATGATTGAGTTTCTGTCGAGAAAAAAAGTCTAGAAACAAGAGTCGCCATTTATATTTCCTTTGAGGGATTCCTTAAAAGGCATGATTTGCTGTGTTTTCAGTCTGATGGGTTTAAATTAGTAATGCACTGTACCTGCACTTCCATGCTTACCTACTATAGATACTTACCTGTGTGCTAGTCTTAACTGTCAGAGAAGCTCATCATCGAACAGAGCTGAATTTGGTGCAGAAACACATTGACGTTTTTTTCACTTACCTAAACTTAGTTGATTGACCCTATTTTATTTTTTATTTCATTTGAAAGTGCACCTTCTGGTTTATTGGTTAGTTTCAGTAATCTCCGGATAGCTTAGCATAATGTGGTTAGACATACCACCCAATGCACAACATGAGCTACATAACACAGGATGGAGTTCATAGTTGAATTGAACTAATCAAGAGCCTGTTGTCTCTCTACAGATTGTGTTCAGAAAGATCAGCGATGTGAAACGAGAGGAGGAGGAGCGCCTGAGACGAAAGAATGAGGCGCCCCTCAACCTCCCGCCGGACCATCCGGTCCGTCGGCTCTTCCAGCGGTTCCGGCAGCAGAAGGAGGCCCGTGTACATCAGGAGCGGGCTGACCCATCCGATGACCTGGAGAGAGGCCAGACCGTTTATGTTGAGCCCATTCCCATCCATGAAATCATTACCACCACCAGCATTGTCACCGTCACCGAAAGTCCAGCCACGCCCATTCCTTCAATCTCCATCTTGGCGTCCACAACCTCCGGCCCCTCAGAAAAAGCCCAGCTCCAGGCCCCGTCTCTCCAATTGTCCGAGCCAGCCAAGGTCAAAGGCTGGGGTCGCTTCAAGGAGTCCAACTGGAACAAGGTATAACGAGAAACATAACATATTTAGACCAGAATTCCCAACCTCCGATTGAATCCTGGCATTAGCTCTCCATCCATCTGCATTAATACATTATATTCTTAATTTCCAAGGTGTCCAAAGCCGAGTCCATGGAGACGCTACCCGAACGGACCAAGGCAGGGGCAGCCCACGAGTCCCAGACCTCGCTCAAGAAAACCGGCTCGTGCGACAGCGGCATTACCAAGAGTGATCTGCGCCTGGACAACGTGGGGGACGGCGCCCGAACCACGGGCAACACGCCACAGGACCGCAGCCCTGTGGTACCCCCTGAGGTGGCCAAGCAGCATGCCTTCTACCCTATCCCAGAGCAGACTCTCCATGCTTCCCTCTTGGAGCTCAAGCTGGAGCTCAAAGAAGACTTGAAGGCCTTGAACACCCGCATGGCTGGCCTGGAGACTCAGCTAGCAGAGGCTCTGAAGCTCCTCAAAGCTCAAAGGAGAGCTCCCAGCTCCCCCAAGCCTCTCTTTGAGATCTCCAGACCCACCTCACCAGACTCGGACAAGGAGGACATATTTTCGTAGAAGCAGAGGGGCTTATGTTGAGTGTGTGAAGATGGTTAACAGATTCAGAAAATCTTTATTGTCCCAATGCTGGGCAATTTGGTCATGGGGTCAGAGATGTTGCAAGTTGTTGGCGTGTCTCAGCTGAGGCCATTACTTAGCCCTCACCTTGCTGATGCCTGTGAAAAGCAGAAGATGATGATGCTACGATGCTGTTAATTTTAAGAGAACCTGGTGGTTTTACCCCTGTGGACCATGGAACCTTGGAGTTGAACCTATTGGTCACTTTGAAGATTCTGGGGTGAGTGCGGTGAAAGGGTTTCAAGGCACAGTGCAGTGACCTTAAGACCACCATGGGTTTGGCTACCCTCTGTGACCTACAGACACAGGTTCACACCTATACTCCTGTACGCTTGTGTTGTGCTAGTCTGCTCATGTACATCAGCTATATATTTTGGGAGAGACTATTTTTTTTACCAGTCTATGGAGTAAGAGCAGAGCAGCAATGAATGTTGTATTCTTCACCTTCATTATCATTGTAGATCTCCAGTGGGATCACTATCTATCAGTGGTTCTCAGATTATCTATAAGGGGTGAATACATATTTTACTTTCTTTGTGCCACCAGTGTACAATAGATTCTGTATGTATTCACAATGTCATTCTATCACCCTGTAATACTTTACAAGACTTTCTGTATACACTATATATATATATATATATATATATATATATATATATAAGTATGTGGACACCCTTTCAAATTAGTGGATTCGGCTATTTCAGCCACACCCGTTGCTAACAAGTGTATAGAATTGAGCACACAGCCATGCAATCTCCCTAGACAAACACTGGCAGTAGATTGGTCTTACTGAAGAGCTCAGTAACTTTCAATGTGGCACTGTCATAGCATGCCACTTTTCAAACAAGTCAGTACATCAAATTTCTGCCCTGCCCTGGTCAACTGTAAGGGCTTTTTTTCATGGTTTGAGCCAGGCTCCTTAGTTCCAGTGAAGGGAAATCTTAACTCTACAGCATACGATGACATTCTAGATGATTCTGTGCTTTCAACTTCGTGGCAATAGTTTGAGGAAGGCCCTTTCCTGTTTCAACATGACAATGCCCCCGTGCACAATGCGAGGTCCATACAGAAACAGATGCCGAGATCGGTGTGGAAGAACTCGACTGGCCTGCACAGAGCCCTGACATCAACCCCGTCAAACACCTTTGGGATGAAATGGAACGCTGACTGCGAGCCAGGCCTAATCACCCAACATCAGTGCCCGACCTCACTAATGCTCTTGTGCCTGAATGGAAGCAAGTCCCTGCAGCAATGTTCTAACATCTAGTGGAAAGCCTTCCCAGAAGAGTGGAGGCTGTTATAGCTGCGAAGGGGGGACCAACTCCATATTAATGCCCATGATTTTGGAATGTGATGTTCTGCGAGCAGGTGTCCACATACTTTTGGTCATGTTGTGTACCGGGGGGGGGTTCCTTTATAAATGCAAAACGGCTATACATGCATTCAACACAGGTGGTACTGCACACTGAGCTTTGTACTTGCTATAAATCATCCAAACCCCTTTCAGACTGACCAACCATCACCGTCTGTCTTGGCAGTTCTCTATTCAATATGATATCCATAGCCAAGTAACCAACAACCAACCACCTTTTTGTTGACTGCTTGGTCAGTGTTCTTGGCCGATGGTTCCAGTGCTGGGAATGTCTCTGAACTGTTTCAGTTGCACTAACAACACTCCACCTCGCCATGTTGAGCTGTTTGCATGTGGAGGAGGTTGCTTTATTTAGCTGATTCTTCGTTTTTTTTGTTCATCTAACCAATGGCATTTGTAACTGTGTCTTCCTACAAAAAAAGACTTCACTGCAAAGCATGACTTGCTGCATGACTCGCATTGTTAAACATACATTCATTTCAGTACTGTTTGGCCCTGCAGCTTGCCGTAGGTTAGCTTACTGTATAGTACTGTTTAGCCCTGCCGTTTGCCGTAGGCTAGCTTACTGTATAGTACTGTTTGGCCCTGCAGCTTGCCGTAGGCTAGCTTACTGTATAGTACTGTTTGGCCCTGCAGCTTGCCGTAGGCTAGCTTACTGTATAGTACTGTTTGGACCTGCAGCTTGCCGTAGGCTAGCTTACTGTATAGTACTGTTTGGCCCTGCAGCTTGCCGTAGGCTAGCTTACTGTATAGTACTGTTTGGCCCTGCAGCTTGCCGTAGGCTAGCTTACTGTATAGTACTGTTTGGCCCTGCAGCTTGCCGTAGTCTAGCTTACTGTATAGTACTGTTTGGCCCTGCAGCTTGCCATAGACTAGCTTACTGTATAGTACTGTGAACTCCATTGCTGAATATCAAAGGCAGACATAACTTTGAGGCCTGTGAATTAGTAACCAATGTAAATGTTTTAAATAGATACACAGGACATGATACATGGGACATGCACAGATACACAGGACATGTAGATGACCTTCTGTCACTAATTGGAAACTAGCAGTGCCAAAGTTCTCAACCACTGTGTTCACATCTTCAGTGAGTTTAACATAACTAATCACATCCTAGCAGTGTCATCTTAATATACAGTATGATGATGATGATGATGATCTTGCTGTTAACTGCTGCCAGAGTTCCACCTGTGACTATATGGGACTAACTGGCATTCGTGCCCAGTCTCTTGCATGCAACAAGACAGTGTTAGCCTGTATTCAAGCCTCGGCATTAGTTTGGGTAGCTAACGTGAGTCTTCAGGTCTCTGGCAAGGTTACCAATCCTGTGAGTGGGGTTCACTAAACCAGCTTCAGTACATTGATATGTAGTTCATTATCAGTCTTAAGGGAGGTCTCCACGGTTCAGTGTTCCCATTGGGCTACCTAACGCTACATAATGGCTACATTGGGGTACATAATGGCTGCATTGGGGTACATAATGGCTACATTGGGGTACATAATGGCTGCATTGGGGTACATAATGGCTGCATTGGGGTACATAATGGCTGCATTGTGCTACAAATTCCGCAGATGGCTACAAACATAGACAGCCGCAACACTGCACTCAATTAATTATGTAGTAAAAGAGCAAAAAATCACATCTCTGCTGTAACTGCCTGCGATTATAATGCGTGAACAAAATCCAACCCATATCGTGATCCTATTACATTAGGCTACATTTTGATGATTTGTTCATGCTGGAAACTGAAGGAAACTACGACTTATGAATGTTACCATGTTTATCTTTCACCATATACACAACATGGAATGTGGAGGGTCTTCACTTACAGACAATATTAGCAATAATTATGAATAGTATAATTACGATCCTGGACAGATATTAATTGTAGTCAACAGAAGCACACTACGTAAAGCCAATATGTATAGTGCTTTATGACTTGTCATATGCATATATGACCCTTCAAAATGTGTTGTTATAGGCTATGTTATGCATTTATATGAAGCATTTCTTTCTGAAAATAGCTGTTATGTATTAAGGATCAATATGAGATAAGACATTGCAAGGATCATATGCATATTTCAAGTCTTATAATGCATTATAACAACATCATGCATTATCCGTGTTGGCGTTAAGTAAAGTGGTACCCTGTAACCTATACAGTTATGATTGTTTACTGCTGACCCAAATGACCCCTATTGGTGTCAATGTGTTACTATTTTCTAGTAAATTGGGAAACAAATGCACACACTTTACTTAAACATACCTTAACTTTGGCCTAGATTCACGGTCTCCATGATACAGAGAAGTGAACATGAAGAGAGGATAGCTTGTTTATTTTTGAACACATTTTGCTTGACATACGATATAGTAATGTTTAATGGGCCAATGCCTGAGTAAGGGGGTGTTGTTTGAACGAGACAAATTAGGCTGTACTCTATGCATTATAATGCTCAAATGTTTCTAAATATTATAGCATGCTTTTAAGTGTCCCAATATGGCCACCATGGGCAACTACAACAATGATGTCATTTGGTTGGTGCATATTGATGTAATGTAACTTTATTCTTCAATATGATTCCATCTCAAATCACATCATCAAATGTACATCAATAATGCATTTACCACACTTATATAGAAACTTGAGGTACATTCATATGCCAGCTGCTTGATGCATGTGTGCAATATTTGATGCTAAACTTTTAGAAGTATTTATTCTTGGCTTAGTGTGTTCGCCTGCATTAATGGGTGATCCCTATGTGTTGGGTTTTATTACTGTGATGACATCACAGAGGGGAAGGGTTGTTTAGAACATCAATTGATAGAGAGCTCTGATGGATAGCATCATGATTCGATTGTGGGTAATCTGGGTCTCTCAAAGTTTTCTCCTAGGTTCCTCCCCCTTATCTACATTGATTGGAAAGACAGTTAAAACCTTATGGTGGACGCTGGTCATTAGGCTAGCTTTAACCTGGTCACTTCTTTCAGATCAGTGTAATAAACTAGAGGAAGCTATGAGAGAACTGACATTTTAGACAATTGAGAAAGAACCTACCAGCTATTCAGTTAGTCCTTGTCTGCGTCCTTGTCTGCGTCCCAAATCGCACCCTATTTTCTATATAGGACACTACTTTTGAACAGGTCACCTGGTCAAAATAAGTCCACTATATAGGGAATAGGGTGCGATTTGGGATGCAAACTTCCATGCATGAGCCTGGTCAGTAAAACCTGATCATCACCAACACCTTGTTTAACGGCCCAGACTCCCTGAGCACCAAAAAACCCTTAAACTTGATTCTCTGTTGCACTCCTTAAAACATGTGAGCATGATTACTTCAGACCAGTTTAAACAACATTAAACTATTTTTGTGGTCAGCTCAGGGTTGCTGCCTTGTGGCACTATGTATGTAAATACTACTTTGAAATGTCATAGCGAGAGAGAGAGAGAGAGAGAGAGAGAGAGAGAGAGAGAGAGAGAGAGAGAGAGAGAGAGAGAATATTGGTTACACTTTACTTTAAGGGTACCAACAGTATATAAGGACTTTAACACATTCATAATGAAACTATTTTTTGACCTACTGTAGTTGTCATAAGAATTTAGTAAAGGTACTGTATATGGGTTATGCATATGTTATGAAGTGCTTATGTAGATACCCTTCAAGTAAAGTGTTACTAAAAGATCAAACATTAATATATATATATATCATGAGGACAGTAATGTCACGATACTCATACGTTCCCTGTAATGATACTGTACATGTAATTATTGTAAGCACAAATGAGAGTATTTGTAATGATATGTAAAATACTATTTATAATAAATATTTTATACATAGCACTCTGTCGTATGATTTTGAAGGGGGGGGTTCTTAATTTCAAACACAATTGTGTGATGTTGAAGAAATAAGAAGTTGATGAAATAATAATTGATTGTTTCCCCTTTAGAATAAACTAAGTAGACATAGCTCCATCCATAGGTTAAGCCACCAACAAGAATAAGATACAGGACAATCTATCATCAGTAGAAAATGATACATGATGTCATACTTACAGTACAGTGATAAGGCATCCAGCCTATGATCTGGGTCATGTCCAGCTGGGCACACCTTAGAATTAGATTCTTTTTGGAAAACGAAATTCTAATTGGACTATTTTTATATATATATATATATATGATTTTTTTTTTTACCCAACTGTACACAACCCTGGAAAGCATAGCATTTAGTTAAGGGAACACAATGGTGTGCAGGTGAGAGTAATCATGTTGGGTGTCACGACTTCTACAGAACTTTCGACCAGCTGGTGGACCTGTCCATCCGGCTGGACAACCTGTTGAATACTCGGGGACGTCCAGATCGGGGTCTGGTGGTTCCATCCTCCCGCACCCCATCTCCGATACCCATGGAGCTGGGAGGGGCGGTGCGCAGGGAGACCGGAGGGAGGTTCCGCTTGTGCACCATCTGTGGCCGCAGAGGTCACACTGCCGGTAGGTGCCGGGTTGGTTCCTCTGGGAATTGAGGCAGCAGGCAGGGAGCTCTGGCGTCACCCCAGGTGAGCTGGCACCATTCTCACCCAGAGTCCTCTGTCGCACATATGTTTGTGTCTGTCACTTTTCCTGAGTTTTCCCCGCATTTCCAGCATAAGGCCCTCGTAGATTCAGGCGCGGCTGGGAAATTCATTGATAGAGCGTTAGCTCATAGTTTAGGGACCCCTATTGTTCCCGTGGATTTGCCCTTCCCTGTTCACGCCTTAGATTGATAGAGCGTTATTTAACACCATAGTGCCCTCCAAGCTCGTCATCAAGCTCGAGACCCTGGGTCTCGACCCCGCCCTGTGCAACTGGGTACTGGACTTCCTGACGGGCCGCCCCCAGTTGGAAAGGGTAGGCAACAACATTTTCACCCCGCTGATCCTCAACACTGGGGCCCCACAAGGGTGCGTTCTAAGCCCTCTCCTGTACTCCCTGTTCACCCACGACTGCGTGGCCACGCACGCCTCCAACTTATTCATCAAGTTTGCGGACGACACAACAGTGGTAGGCTTGATTACCAACAACGACGAGACGGCCTACAGGGAGGAGGTGAGGGCCCTCGGAGTGTGGTGTCAGGAAAATAACCTCACACTCAACGTCAACAAAACTAAGGAGATGAATGTGGACTTCAGGAAACAGCAGAGGGAACACCCCCCTATCCACATTGATGGAACAGTAGTGGAGAGGGTAGTAAGTTTTTAGTTCCTCGGCGTACACATCACAGACAAACTGAATTGGTCCACCCACACAGACAGCATCGTGAAGAAGGCGCAGCAGCGCCTCTTCAATCTCAGGAGGCTGAAGAAATTCAGCTTGTCACCAAAAGCACTCACATTCTTCTACAGATGCACAATCGAGAGCATCCTGTTGGGCTGTATCACCGCCTGGTACGGCAACTGCTCCGCCCACAACCATAAGGCTCTCCAGAGGGTAGTGAGGTCTGCACAACGCATCACCGGGGGCAAACTACCTGCCCTCCAGGACACCTACACCACCTGATGTCACAGGAAGGCCATAAAGATCATCAAGGACAACAACCACCCGAGCCACTGCCTGTTCACCCCGCTATCATCCAGAAGGCGAGGTCAGTACAGATGCCTCAAAGCTGGGACCGAGAGACTGAAAAACAGCTTCTATCTCAAGGCCATCAGACTGTTAAACAGTCACCACTAACATTGAGTGGCTGCTGCCAACACACTGACTCAACTCCAGCCACTTTAATAATGGGAATTGATGGGAAATGATGTAAAATATATCACTAGCCACTTTAAACAATGCTACCTAATATAATGTTTACATACCCTACATTATTCATCTCATATGTATATGTATATACTCTACTCTATATCATCTATTGCATCTTTAGGTAATACATGTATCACTAGCCACTTTAACTATGCCACTTTGTTTACATACTCATCTCATATGCATATACTGCACTCAATACCATCTACTGTATCTTGCCTATGCCGCTCAATACCATTACTCACTCATATATCTTTATGTACATATTATTTATCCCCTTACACTTGTGTCTATAAGGTAGTAGTTTTGGAATTGTTAGGTAGATTACTTGTTGGTTATTACTGCATTGTCGGAACTAGAAGCACAAGCATTTCGCTACACTCGCATTAACATCTGCTAACCATGTGTATGTGACAAATAAAATTTGATTTGATTTGAGATAGTTGACCATTAGGGTCAGGGTTAATTAGGGAGGTCACCACTCCTTTGGGCATGGTGACACAGGGGGGTCATACAAAGAAAATGAGTATTTTCCTTATTGACTCCTGTGTTTCCCGTGGTGCTGGGCCTACCCTGGTTTGCTTGTCATAACCGCACTGTTTCTTGGCAACAGAGGGTTCTCACGGTGTGGTCGAGAGAGTGCTCAAGAAGGTGTTTAGGGTGCTGCTACGGTGGAGAGTCCAGATCAGGTCTCCACCATGCGCATTCCCTCTGAATATGCCGATTTGGCTCTCATCTTCTCTAAAAAGAAGGAGACTCAATTACCACCTCATTGACGGGGCGATTGTGCGATAGATCTCCTGGTAGACGCTGCGCTTCCCAGGAGGGACGTCATATGTCTCCGAATCCCTGTGTCAGGGGTACATTCTGTCCTCCAATTCACCCGTCTCCTCGAGTTTCTTTTTTGTGAATATTTTGGAATATTTTGTTTTTTGTAGTTTGTATGTGAGTTCTTATTAAATACTCAGTTTATACCAAGTTCGTTCTCGTGCACCTGACTTCCCTGCCACCAACACGCACACCTTACATTGGGTAACAGACAGACGAGGGGTTAAATCTAGCTGCCTCCTGAAAGAGTGCAATGTTTACTGAACGCTCGAGCACCTGATTTAAAAACATCAAATTAACAGTCAATTTACACCACACCGGGCCCTCATCCCCCGACTGAGGGATGGAGAGGGAGACCGAGAGAGAAAGAGACCGATGTCCACAGAGAGAGAAAGACAGAGATATAAAACAAAGACAAAAAACAAAGTGAAATACAGAAAAATAGGGAGTGAGGGATCTAATGACAGAGGAATAGACAATGGCCCATTTTGAACCGACGTCAGTCACTGCCAACCCAAAGATTAGGGCGATGAACAGCCTCTATACAAGCAGGCCCTTGGCGGTTGCCACATCATTAAACAGAACAGCCTAAATGACTAACACTAACATTAACACAGGGCTCTGAAAGATGGATGGGGCACCCTTTGAAGCTACCGCAACCGTTACGTGTGATGAAATTATTGCTATACTGGTAATCCGTCACTAATAGGGTTGTGTGGCGGGTTTCTTATCGTAAGCTTTTTAAGATTTAACGCTGCAGATCGTATTATGTTTTTGGCTGGATCTTTGAATTCTTGGAACGTTATAAAACCTAAGGCTTTGTACCAAATGGCAACCTATTGGGCCCTGGTCAAATGTACTGCAATACAGAGGGAATAGCATGCCATTTAGGATGCAGAATAAATCCCTTTCAAGGTAGTGCTAGGCTGGTCTAATTAGCAGGGTGTCTCCCGTGACCCTCCGTGTTAGTTAATCTGATTTAAACCACAGAGATCTGCTGATTCCTTTAGTGCTACGAGACAGATACAGGATTAGCGCAGGTAATGCTAACTAGTGCTAACATGGAAGACAATCAAAAGAATATACTGAGATGGTTTCAGCCATTCCATTCCAGAAAATGTACAATGCTGCTTTTGGGAAAACAGATCCAAAACTTCCCAGATGTTGGATACTGCAAACTTCAGTCAGGTTATCAACATATTAAAACTGAACTAGGATAGTATGCAGCACTTCCCATTGGACTCCTGAGTGGTGCAGTGGTCTAAGACACTGTATCTCAGTGCTAGAGGCGTCACTACAGACCTTGGTTCGATTCCAGGCGTTATCACAACCTGCCGTGATTGGGAGTCCCATAAGGCGGTGCACAATTGGCCCAGCGCCGTCTGGGTTTTGCCGGTGTAGGTCATCAGTGTAAATAAGAATTTGTTCTTAACTGACTTGCCTAGTTAAATAACGGTAAAAAAGTTTGACGTCCGGGTTTCCTGTTGTCACTTCCTTATAGTCTGTAAATGAGTCCAGTGTTTTTTATACACAGCAGGTCTCATTGGTAGCTTGATGCCCAGGTTTCCGACAGCAGAGTCAGCAGAGCAGAGGCTGGTTTAGGGAGAGTCCACTGTGGGGTGGTTTAGGGTGGGTTGGTCCACCCATGTAGAGTCCACTGTGGGTTGGTTTAGGGTGGGGTTGTCCACCCACGTAGAGTCCACTGTGGGGTGGTTTAGGGTGGGTTGGTCCACCCATGTAGAGTCCACTGTGGGTTGGTTTAGGGTGGGGTTGTCCACCCACGTAGAGTCCACTGTGGGGTGGTTTAGGGTGGATTGGTCCACCCACGTAGAGTCCACTGTGGGGTGGTTTAGGGTGGGTTGGTCCACCCACGTAGAGTCCACTGTGGGTTGGTTTAGGGTGGGTTGGTCCACCCATGTAGAGTCCACTGTGGGTTGGTTTAGGGTGGGGTTGTCCACCCACGTAGAGTCCACTGTGGGGTGGTTTAGGGTGGGTTGGTCCACCCACGTAGAGTCCACTGTGGGGTGGTTTACAGTGACGTATTGATACATAAAGGTGGGTAAACTATAAACTCCAGTTGGTGATCGAGATAAGACGAACAACAACCAATATAAACCAGAACATATTTTTTATTTTATTTTTCCTTTATTTAACTAGGCAAGTCAGTTAAGAATAAATTCTTATTTTCAATGACAGCCTAGGAGCAGTGGGTTAACTGCCTTGTTCAGGTGCAGAACGACAGATTTTTACCTTGTCAACTCGTACAACCTTGTTGTTACAAGTCCAACACTCTAACCACTAGGCTACCTAGTATAAAATATGACATTTTCAAAATGGTATTGTTTGTCTGCATTTACATGAGGTTCTATTGGAAAGGCTTAATGTCATTTTCTATAGTAAAATCAGGTTACCCTTATCAGAATAGTTCATTTGGACTGGACACTAGAAAAGTATAGAAAAATAGGATGTGGAGATGCATATATTGAAATGTGTTATCTTTTTAATCACATTCATGTTCTTAGTATCCCATATGAGCTGCACTGCAATTAGGTTTTCTGTACTGTAAATTGTTAAAGTGCACCAGTGTAAAAGGCCCTTAGTTGACTCTTAAATGTTGTTTTCTGTGCCCATTTGAAGAGCAACAAGATTTAGGGTGGGTTGTGTTCCCACTCCAGCAGAGTCTGTGGAGTTGGTGATTTAGGGTGGGTTGTGTTCCCACTCCAGCAGAGACTGTGGAGTTGGTGATTTAGGGTGGGTTGTGTTCCCACTCCAGCAGAGACTGTGGAGTTGGTGATTTAGGGTGGGTTGTGTTCCCACTCCAGCAGAGTCTGTGGAGTTGGTGATTTAGGGTGGGTTGTGTTCCCACTCCAGCAGAGACTGTGGAGTTGGTGATTTAGGGTGGGTTGTGTTCCCACTCCAGCAGAGACTGTGGAGTTGGTGATTTAGGGTGGGTTGTGTTCCCACTCCAGCAGAGACTGTGGAGTTGGTGATTTAGGGTAGGTTGTGTTCCCACTCCAGCAGAGACTGTGGAGTTGGTGATTTAGGGTGGGTTGTGTTCCCACTCCAGCAGAGACTAGAGGGTTTGTGATTTAGGGTGGGTTGTGTTCCCACTCCAGCAGAGACTAGAGGGTTTGTGATTTAGGGTGGGTTGTGTTCCCACTCCAGCAGAGACTAGAGGGTTTGTGATTTAGGGTGGGTTGTGTTCCCACTCCAGAAGAGACTAAAGGGTTTGTGATTTAGGGTGGGTTGTGTTCCCACTCCAGCAGAGACTAAAGGGTTTGTGATTTAGGGTGGGTTGTGTTCCCACTCCAGCAGAGACTAGAGGGTTTGTGATTTAGGGTGGGTTGTGTTCCCACTCCAGCAGAGACTAGAGGGTTTGTGATTTAGGGTGGGTTGTGTTCCCACTCCAGCAGAGACTAGAGGGTTTGTGATTTAGGGTGGGTTGTGTTCCCACTCCAGCAGAGACTAGAGGGTTTGTGATTTAGGGTGGGTTGTGTTCCCACTCCAGCAGAGACTAGAGGGTTTGTGATTTAGGGTGGGTTGTGTTCCCACTCCAGCAGAGACTAGAGGGTTTGTGATTTAGGGTGGGTTGTGTTCCCAGTCCAGTCCGATATGGGCAAAGCAATAGAGGAAGGCTAACATGGGTGGAGCCACTGCACACCAACCTGGAGATGGAGACAGAGAGAGACATCCTTAGAGGCCGGCAACACACACACATTCACCTGTTTACAGTACACACATAATTTCACAGTACATAGGCATTCATAGCACCTGATATGAACATTTTATAACATTGTCATTTCTGAAATACCACCTACAGAGAAGACATAAAAGTCTCTTTGTATTGTCAATTCTGTCCCAGATCTGAATAAGTCCCTGATTAGTGGAGAATAATGTCAATCGACAGTTCTTCTGACCTCCAGGTCCTGATTTGAGAAAAGGAACTCTGTTAAATGTACAGGTAACTGCCAACATATTGGAATTACTTGAGTAAATGAGGGATACAAAGTATATTGAAAGCAAGCACTTCCACACAGATGTGGTTTCTGAGTTAATTGACCCTTCAATAAGCCCCGCCCAAGAATTTTGCGTAACCAATCACAGTGCTCCAATGGAAAGGGAAAGTGGGATACCTAGTCAGTTGTACAACTGAATGCATTAACTGAAATGTGTCTTCCACATTTAACCCAACCCCTCTGAATCAGAGAGGTGCGTGGGGCTGCCATAATCAACATCCACGTCTTCGGCACCCGGGGAACAGTGGGTTAACTGCCTTGCTCAGAGGCAGAAAGACAGATATTTACCTTGTCGGCTCGGGGATTCGATCCAGCAACCTTTCGGTTACTGGCCCGAAAGGTTGCTCGGAAAGCAACTGTCGTCAAGTCCTACAAGCTCACATTTAAATTGCATGAAAGCCAGTGAGGGCTATGGCCAAAACAAAGAGTTTTCGTCCAAAAACAAATTTAATAAATTACTAAATAATTGGTTGAATGGGGAATTGGACTTCCCGAGGTTGCAGCAGGAACCAATGGAGGCGGGGCTTAGTGAAAGGTCAATTAAGCAATTAACATCCCATCATGCTTAGGGTCATACAGAAAAATGCCCAGTTGCCCATTATTTTGACTACCATGGCTGGAAGAGATCTCAGTGACTTTGAAAGAGCGGTCTCAAAGGAGCATAGGGGGTTGAAAGGGTGTGTGTGTGTGTCTCAGTCACCAGATCTCAACCCAATTGAACACTTATGGGTGATTCTGAAGCGGTGCCTGAGACAGCGTTTTCCACCAACACCAAATTATGTAATTTCTTGTGGAAGAATTGTTTCGCCTCCCTCCAATAGTTGGAGGGACTTGTAGTATCTTTGCCAAGGCACATTAAACTGGTGCTGGTTGCTCGTGGTGCCCAACGCCCTATTAAGACACTTTTGTTGGTGTTTCCTTTATTTTGGAAGTGACCTTTTTGTTAAACAGGACCTGCAGTTAATGTTGTGTTCAATATGCATAAACAATTTCATAGTCAGTTCATCTAAGTCTAACCCAGAAGCCAGTTCTGAATAAAATGACTGCTCCTCCTCACCTCTCGTCTTTCCCCTGCCCGTCCTCGTCCTCCACTCCAGACCTGGCTCAGCTCCAGCCTCTCACCTTGGTGCTCCAGCCCACCCCTGTGCCCACGCCACTAGACGTCCTCTGATTCTCTCTACCCTGATCAGACTCTTATTATCATCTCATCACTGTCTCAGAGACAGACTGGCCAGTCACAACGGGAGCTACGCCGTGTCTGAGCCAGAACAGATCCAGGAGAGACGAGAGAGATGGAGAGACAAGGAGGGGTAGAACAGCATAACCTAGGTCTTCTGCACAGATTCTGTCAAACCTGGGCCCTGACAGTTCATCTCAGTAATACAAAAATAATGGTGTTCCAAAAAAGGTCCATTTGCCAGGAAAACAAATACACATTTTATCTAGATGATGTTGCCCTAGTGCACAGAAAGAACTACTGTATACCTACCTTGGCCTAACATCAGCACCACATGTAACTTCCACAAGACTGAACAATCTAAGAGACAATGCAAGAAAGGTCTTCTACGCTATCAAAAGGAACTTAAAACTCGACATCCCAACTAGGATCTGGCTAAAAATAATTCAATCAGTTATAGAGACCATTGTCCTCTATGGTTGTGGGGTCTGAGGTCCACTCACAAAATCGGACAAAGACCCAATTGTAAGGGTTTTTCTTCTGGTGAAAGAGAGGCGAACCAAAATGCAGCGTGGTGGTTATTCATGTTTTTAATAAAGACGACTATACATGAACAAACTAAACAAAACAAGAAAAGTGAAAACCTAAACAGTCCTATCTGGTGCAAACACAGAGACAGGAACAATCACCCACCAAAACCCAACACAAAACAGGCTACCTAAATATGGTTCCCAATCAGAGACAATGACGAACACCTGCCTCTGATTGAGAACCATATCAGGCCAAACATAGAAATATACAAACCAGACACACAACATAGAATGCCCACCCAGCTCACGTCCTGACCAACACTAAAACAAGGAAAACACATACGAACGATGGTCAGAACGTGACACCAATTGAGACTCTGCATGCAGAATTCTGAGAAAAAAATACTCTTGTGTACAATGCAAAACCCCAAACAATGCATGATGAGCTATACCCCCTAGTTATCAAAATCCAGAAAATAACTATTCAATTCTACAACCACCTAAAAGGAAGTGATGTCCAAACATTCCACCACAGAGCTCCCACCCATAGATGAACTGGTAATTCATTAATGTTAATTAATTACCGTCATGTGTATGGAAGGACTCTGTTTCTGTATATAACCAAACTGAATTGTTTCAATCACTTTGTATCATCTGGTAGGATGTTTAATTCAGTATCCTCTGTCTCTGTACAACCCTGTGTGGATGAACTGGTGAGAGCTGGTCAAAGTTTGAGCTTTTTTACATTCTCAGTGCAGGAGGTACATAAAGCCCTGAAATCCTTAGATCAGAGAAAGCCTGCAGGTCCTGATCCTTTTGATCCCTGCTTTTTAAACCTGGCAACTGATTTCATAGCTGAACCACTTACATATATTTTAAATCTAACCCTGGAATGTAATGAACTTATAATTTGTCCTACCACTTGTAAAAGGGGGAGATCCAACTCTTTAAAATAATTATAGGCCGATCTCAAAGCTGTTACCCCTGGCAAAAAATACTTGAAACCCTTGTTAGTGAACATCTAAAATAGTTTTTATATACTAACTCTACTTTATCAATGCACCAATTGGGCTTCGGGAAGAAGCATATCACAATTACAGCAGCCATGAAGATTTGAAATTATATTACTGAAGCCCTTGACATAAAACAGCACTGTGTCTCACTTTTTATTGATCTATCGAAAGCTTTTGATACAGTTGATCATGCTATACTAAGGCAGAGATTGTCAAGCGTAGGTCTTTTGGAGCATGCAGTTGCATGGTTTGCTAACTATCTGTCTGATAGAACTCAGTGCACTCAATTTGATGGGCTTATGTCTGTTAAATTGTCTGACTGTAATGGTGTACTCCAGGGCTCTGTACTTGGTCCCCTCTTATTCACTATGTATATACATAATGTTGACAAACGTTTGCAAAATGCGCAACTTCTCTTTTACGCTGATACTGTTATTTATTGTTGTGCCTTTTCTATCACAAAAGCTTTCTATAACTTGCAAACTGCTTTTTATACTGTTATGTTATGCAGGTGAATGAGGACCCAAAAGCGACTTGGCGAAAACAGAGTCTTTATTCCAGTAAAAGGCAAAAGCAATACTCCTGGACAATAAAAGAAGAAAACAAAACATGAAAAAACTTAAATCCACTCGTAGTGACGAGGACAGACTGGAGACTTGACCATTGACTGCAGGTTGCCTCGGGAAGGCACCGACCGTAGCAGACTTAGACACCTGCTCACACGCAGCATCTGAAGGAGACAAGACACGACAGGGCGAGACAATGACACAGCACAGCGAACATCATACAAGGATCTGACAAGGACAGAAGCGGAAAACAAGGGGAGAAATAGGGACTCTAATCAGAGGACAAAATAGGGGACAGGTGTGAAAAGACTAAATGAGTGAGTTAGGAGAATGAGGAACAGCTGGGAGCAGGAACGGAACGATAGAGAGAGGAGAGAGAGGGAGGGGGAGAGAGAGGGATAGAAAAAGGGAACGAACCTAATAAGACCAGCAGGGGGAAACGAACAGAAGGGAAAGCATAATGACAAGACAATATAAGACAAAACATGACATGTTCAACATACCATACAAAATTAGGTCAAAACTGAGCTGCACATCCTAACCTCCTGCCAAATGTATGACCCTTTTAGAGAGATATATTTCAAACATATCACACAGACCCACAAAGTATTTGAAAACAAATCAAGCATTGATAAAATCCCATATCTGTTAGGTGAAATATCGAATTGTGCAATCACAGCAGCAAGATTTGTGTCCCGTTACCATGAGAAACAGGGCAACCAGTGGAGCACAAACAACATTGTAAATACAACTAATATTTATTTGTTAATTTATTCTTACTACAACTACTTGCACATTGCTAAAACACTGTACACAGCTGATCATATAACACTTGATATGTCTTTATAATTTTGAATCCATTGTGAGTGTTTTCTGTTAATTTCAACAACAAAAAAATCTTGTTGATGTTTTGTGTCTTCTCACTTTTTTTCAACACGTTTCCATGCCAATAAAGCCACATTGAATCGAATTGAGAGAGATAGATACACACACAGAGAGAGTGAGACAGAGAGGGAGACAGAGAGAAGTGCCAGAAGAGGAGTTGAGATTGGCCACAGTGGGAGCTAGCTACAAATCTGAGCCAGAAGAGGAGTTGAGATTGGCCACAATGGGTGCTAGCTACAAATCTGAGCCAGAAGAGGAGTTGAGATTGGCCACAATGGGTGCTAGCTACGAATCTGAGCCAGAAGAGGAGTTGAGGCTTGCCACAATGGGTGCTAGCTACAAATCTGAGCCAGAAGAGGAGTTGAGGCTTGCCACAATGGGTGCTAGCTACAAATCTGAGCCAGAAGAGGAGTTGAGGCTTGCCACAATGGGTGCTAGCTACAAATCTGAGCCAGAAGAGGAGTTGAGGCTTGCCACAATGGGTGCTAGCTACAAATCTGAGCCAGAAGAGGTTCCAAAGCGGAGAGAATGATACTGGTCAGAATGAGATGCTGAAGCCGGATACGGCAATGGTGGGTCAGAAGAGACATACACATGACAGCCAGAAGAGGTTCCAAGACCTGCCACAGTGGAAGCTAGCTACATAAGTATCTGCACCAGAAAATGAGAGGTAGAGAGAAACCCTGACTATGTTGTCAGAATGTGAAGCCAAAGAGGAATATGACAATGGTGTGACTTGATTCACATAACTGAACAGAAACTATAACACAAAATATAATGTAATAACTATTAGTTGATGGATAAACAACATTAAAAAAACATACTTATTCAGTTCATGGATATGGTAATTTAGAAAGTACTGAATATTCAGTACAGTAGTGTATGTACATCTCCTATACATGTTAGAGGACCAAAATGTTCAATCTGATCCCAGCACTGTTTAGAGGGCTTTAGAAGAGATCCATTGTCTTTTCAAAAAATACATCACATCATATCCAGATCAGTATCATTAGGGACAGGCAGGGAGGCTATGATAGGTCATCAATGGGGAAACAGCCTGTCATGTTTGAGATCTGCTCCTCTGACAAACAGGACTGACAATCTGATACCTGTACATTCCTTAGAGACTTCAGACTATTACACATGATCTAAAAGTAGCATGTAGCTATTTGTTCAGGGATTCCATACCATGTTCTCATTGCTCAGAGATTCAATGCTATGCTTTCATTGCTTGGGGATCTGATGTTCTCAATTACACAATGAAGCCTATTAATTAATAATAATAATAATTTGTTGGGTGCTTCTTTGTGTGTATTATACACGTGTGAATTGGACGTGTTGTTTTTGCATATCCAACTCCCCCTGATACACTCTCAGAGATTGGGGACACGGCCAGGGTCGCCCTGGAGCAATTAGTGTTAAGTGCCTCACTCAAGGGCACATAGACAGATGTTTCACCTTGTCAGCTCAGGGATTCGAACTAGCAACCTTTCGGTTACTGGCCCAACAGCTAGGCTCCCTGATGCCTTTTAAATGAAACACCAACATTAGCGCTGACCAATGCCACATTACTGCCGATCCTTAAGTGTGCAGGGGTCATGAACCAAGCTGCTGCTCATTACCTAGCTAGCTAGTGTAAACTTTTGAATTTGACATGACAGCATCAAACCAGCTTTCATAAACAGAAATCAGTTATTTTGATTTCTTATGACATCTGTTATGTTAAATCATGTCATGTTAGGTCATGTTAATAACTAACGCTAGTGTTACCAATCAGACACTGACTGTACTGTGCATCTGCTCTTATAATCTCCACCACTTGAGGAAATTGCTTGGCACATAAGACAGACAATAGTCCAAGGAAGGCATTCACACACTATTACAAAAGACAACATTCTCCCATGCTTGTTTTCTCGCTCTTCCAAATTGATACCAGTCCTAACAATGTAGTAGAGAGTAGAAGTCCTAACAATGCAGTACAGAGTAGCAGTCCTAACAATGCAGCAGAGTAGAAGTCCTAACAATGCAGTAGAGTAGAAGTCCTAACAATGCAGTAGAGAGTAGCAGTCCTAACAATGCAGTAGAGTAGCAGTCCTAACAATGCAGTCGAGTAGAAGTCCTAACAATGCAGTAGAGAGTAGCAGTCCTAACAATGCAGTAGAGTAGCAGTCCTAACAATGCAGTAGAGTAGCAGTCCTAACAATGCAGTAGTGAGTAGCAGTCCTAACAATGCAGCAGAGTAGAAGTCCTAACAATGCAGTAGAGTAGAAGTCCTAACAATGCAGTAGAGAGTAGCAGTCCTAACAATGCAGTAGAGTAGCAGTCCTAACAATGCAGTCGAGTAGAAGTCCTAACAATGCAGTAGAGAGTAGCAGTCCTAACAATGCAGTAGAGTAGCAGTCCTAACAATGCAGTAGAGTAGCAGTCCTAACAATGCAGTAGTGAGTAGCAGTCCTAACAATGCAGCAGAGTAGAAGTCCTAACAATGCAGTAGAGTAGCAGTCCTAACAATGCAGTAGAGAGTGGCAGTCCTAACAATGCAGCATAGGGTAGCAGCCCTAACAATGCAGTAGAGAGTAGCAACCCTAACAATGCAGTAGAGTAGCAGTTCTAAGAATGCAGCATAGGGTAGCAGCCCTAACAATGCAGCAGAGAGTAGCAGTCCTAACAATGCAGTAGAGAGTAGCAGCCCTAACAATGCAGCAGAGAGTAGCAGTCCTAACAATGCAGCAGAGTAGCAGTCCTAACAATGCAGCAGAGAGTAGCAGCCCTAACAATGCAGTAGAGAGTAGGAGCCCTAACAATGCAGCAGAGTAGCAGTCCTAACAATGCAGCAGAGAGTAGCAGCCCTAACAATTCAGTAGAGAGTAGCAACCCTAATAATGCAGTAGAGAGTAGCAGCCCTAACAATGCAGCAGATTAGCAGTCGTAAAAATGCAGCAGAGAGTAGCAGTCCTAACAATGCAGCAGAGAGTAGCAGCCCTAACAACGCAACAGAGTAGCAGTCCTAACAATGCAGCAGAGAGTAGCAGCCCTAACAATGCAGCAGAGAGTAGCAGCCCTAACAATGCAGCAGAGAGTAGCAGCCCTAATAATGCAGCAGAGAGTAGCAGTCCTAACAATTCAGTAGAGAGTAGCACCCCTAACAATGCAGTAGAGAGTAGCAGCCCTAACAATGCAGTAGAGAGTAGCAGCCCTAACAATGCAGTAGAGAGTAGCACCCCTAACAATGCAGTAGAGAGTAGCAGCCCTAACAATGCAGCAGAGTAGCATTCCTAACAATGCAGCAGAGAGTAGCAGCCCTGACAATGCAGCAGAGAGTAGCACCCCTAACAATGCAGTAGAGAGTAGAAGTCCTAACAATGCAGTAGAGAGTAGCAGCCCTAACAATGCAGTAGAGAGTAGCAGCCCTAACAATGCAGCAGAGAGTAGCAGCCCTAACAATGCAGTAGCGAGTAGCACCCCTAACAATGCAGTAGAGAGTAGCAGCCCTAACAATGCAGCAGAGTAGCAGTCCTAACAATGCAGTAGAGTAGCAGTCCTAACAATGCAGTAGAGTAGCAGTCCTAACAATGCAGCAGAGTAGCAGTCCTAAAAATGCAGTAGAGTAGCAGTCCTAACAATGCAGTAGAGTAGCAGTCCTAACAATGCAGTAGAGTGTAGCAGTCCTAACAATGCAGCAGAGAGTAGCAGTCCTAACAATGCAGCAGTGTAGCAGTCCTAACAATGCAGTAGAGTAGCAGTCCTAACAATGCAGTAGAGAGTGGCAGTCCTAACAATGCAGCAGAGGGTAGCAGCCCTAATAATGCAGTAGAGTAGCAGCCCTAATAATGCAGTAGAGTAGCAATTCTAAGAATGCAGTAGAGAGTAGCAGTCCTAACAATGCAGCAGAGAGTAGCAGTCCTAACAATGCAGTAGAGTGTAGCAGTCATAACAATGCAGCAGAGAGTAGCAGTCCTAACAATGCAGCAGAGTAGCAGTCCTAACAATGCAGTAGAGAGTAGCATCCCTAACAATGCAGCAGAGAGTAGCAGTCCTAACAATGCAGCAGAGAGTAGCAGTCCTAACAATGTAGTAGAGAGTAGCAGCCCTAACAATGCAGTAGAGAGTAGCAGCCCTAACAATGCAGTAGAGAGTAGCAGCCCTAACAATGCAGCAGAGTAGCATTCCTAACAATGCAGCAGAGAGTAGCAGCCCTGACAATGCAGCAGAGAGTAGCACCCCTAACAAGGCATTAGAGAGTAGCAGCCCTAACAATGCAGCAGAGAGTAGCAGTCCTAAAAATGCAGCAGAGAGTAGCAGTCCTAACAATGCAGTAGAGAGTAGCAGCCCTAACAATGCAGCAGTGTAGCAGTCCTAACAATGCAGCATAGAGTAGCAGTCCTAACTATGCAGCAGAGAGTAGCAGCCCTAACAATGCAGTAGAGAGTAGCAGCCGTAACAATGCAGCAGAGAGTAGCCACCCTAACAATACAGTAGAGAGTAGCAGCCCTAACAATGCAGTAGAGAGTAGCAGTCCTAACAATGCAGTAGAGAGTAGCAGCCCTAACAATGCAGCAGAGTAGCAGTCCTAACAATGCAGCAGAGAGTAGCAGCCCTAACAATGCAGTAGAGAGTAGCAGCCCTAACAATGCAGTAGATTACTGTTACTATTACTGTATTGCTTTGATCTATATCCAATCCTCTCAGATCTACAGGAGTGCCTAGGGAGTAGAGTGTTGGGCTAGTGAATAGTTGTTGGGCTAGGGAGTAGGGTGTTGGGCTCGTGAATAGTTGTTGGGCTCGGGAGTAGGGTGTTGGTGTTGACCTAGGGAGCAGAGTGTTGAGCTAGTGAGTAGGATGTTGGGCTAGGGAGTAGGGTTTTGGGCTAGGGAGTAGGGTGTTGGGTTAGGGAGTAGGGTGTTGGTCTAGAGAGTAGGGTGTTGGGCTAGAGAGTAGGGTTTTGGGCTAGGGAGTAGGGTGTTGGGTTAGGGAGTGGGGTGTTGGGTGTTGGGCTGTAGAGTGTTTGGCTCGGGAGTAGGGTTGTTGGGCTAGGGAGTAGGGAGTAGGGTGTTATGCTAGGAAGAAGGTGTTGGGCGTAGGGTGTTGAGCTAGGGAGTAGGGTGTTGGTCTAGAGAGTAGGGTGTTGGGCTAGGGAGTAGGTGTTGGTGTTGGCCTAGGGAGCAGAGTGTTGAGCTAGTGAGTAGGATGTTGGGCTAGGGAGTAGGGTTTTGGGCTAGGGAGTAGGGTGTTGGGTTAGGGAGTAGGGTGTTGGTCTGGAGAGTAGGGTGTTGGGCTAGAGAGTAGGGTTTTGGGCTAGGGAGTAGGGTGTTGGGTTAGGGAGTGGGGTGTTGGGTGTTGGGCTGTAGAGTGTTTGGCTCGGGAGTAGGGTTGTTGGGCTAGGGAGTAGGGAGTAGGGTGTTAGGCTAGGAAGACGGTGTTGGGCGTAGGGTGTTGAGCTAGGGAGTAGGGTGTTGGGCTAGAGAGTAGGGTGTTGGGCTAGGGAGTAGGGTGTTGGTCTAAAGAGTAGGGTGTTGGGCTAGAGAATAGGGTTTTGGGCTATGGAGTAGGGTTTTGGGCTAGGGAGTAGGGTGTTGGGCTAGGGAGTAGGGTGTTGGGCTAGAGAATAGGTTGTTGGGCGTAGGTAGTAGGGTGTTGGGATAGAGAGTAGGGAGTAGCGTGTTGGGCTAGGGAGTAGGGTGTTGGGCTAGAGAGTAGGGTGTTGGGCTAGGGAGTAGGGTTTTGGCCAAGGGAGTAGGGTTTTGGGTCAGGGAGTAGGGAGTAGGATTTTGGGCTAGGGAGTAGGGTGTTGGGCTAGGGAGTAGGGTGTTGGGCGAGAGTAGGGTGTTGGGCTAGGGAATAGTGTGTTGGGCTAGGGAGTAGGGTTTTGGGCTAGGGAGTAGGTGTTGGGCATAGAAGTAAGTTGCTTGGCTGAGAGTAAGGTTTTGGGTGTACGGAGTAGGGTGTTGGGCTAGAGAAAGGGTGTTGGGCGTAGGTAGTAGGGTGTTGGGCTAGGGAATAGGGTGTTCGGCTTGGGAGTAGAATTTTGAGCTAGGGATATTGGGCTTGGAAGAAGGGAGTTGGGCGTGAGGGAGTTGGGCGTGAGTTGGGCAAGTAAGGTGTTGGGCTAGCGAGAAGGGAGTTGGGCTATGGAGAAGGGTGTTGGTGTTGGGCTAGGGAGAAGGGAGTTGGGCTAGGGAGTAGGGTGTTGGGTTAGGGAGAAGGAAGTTGGGCTAGGGAGTAGGGTGTTGTGCTTGGGAGAAGGGAGTTGGGCTAGGGGGTAGGGTATTGGGTGTTGGGCTAGGGAGTTGGGGTAGGGTATTGGGTGTTGGGCTAGGGAGAAGGGAGTTGGGTTAAAGAGAAGGGAGTTGGGCTAGGGAGAAGGGAGCTGGGCTAGGAAGTAAGGCATTGGGCTTGAGAGAAGGGAGTTGGGCTAGGGAGTAGGGTGTTGGGTGTTGGGCTAGGGAGTAGGGAGTAGGGTGTTGGGCTAGGGAGTAGGGTGTCGGGCTAGGGAGTAAGGTGTTGGGCTAGGGAGTAGGGAGTAGGGTGTTGGGCTAGGGAGAAGGGAGTTGGGCTAGGGAGTAAGGTGGTGGGCTAGGGAATAGGGTGTTTGGCTAGTGAGTAGGGTGTTGGGCTAGGGAGAAGGGAGTTGGGCTAGGGAGTAAGGTGGTGGGCTAGGGAATAGGGTGTTTGGCTCGGAAGTAAGGTGTTGGGTGTTGGGCTCGGGAGTAAGCTGTTTGGTGTTGGGCTAGGGAGTAGTTTCTTTGACATAAAATCATTGTAGAGCCATCACTTTCATGTTCAAGGGCTATACAAATCCAGTCTTAAAAAATAAGTTCCCATCTTAGTGTGATCAGGAAACTTTCTCTAGGGCCTCTAGTGGTTAAGGGTGCTGTACTGCAGCACCAACTGTGCCACCAGAGACCCTGGGTTTGTGCCCGGGCTCTATCGTAACCGGCCGTGACCGGGAGGTCTGTGGGGTGACGCACAATTGGCCTAGCGTCATCCGGGCTACGGAGAGCTTGGCCGGTAAGGATGTCCTTGTCTCATCGCGCACCAGCGACTCCTGTGGCGGGCCGGGCGCAGTGCGAGCTAACCAAGGTTGCCAGGTGCACGGTGTTTCCTCTGACACATTGGTGCGGCTGGCTTCTAGGTTGGATGTGCGCTGTGTTAAGAAGCAGTGCGGCTTGGTTGGGTTGTGTATCAGAGGACGCATGACTTTCAACCTTCGTCTCTCCGGAGCCCGTACGGGAGTTGTAGCGATGAGACAAGATAGTAGCTACTAAAACAATTGGATACCACGAAATTGGGGAGAAAAAGGGGTAAAATTCAAACTATATATATATTTTTTAAACAAAACTTTCTCTATTTTTAGGGAACCAGTATTTGCTTTACACATACAGGTAACTGCCAAAACATAGGAAACACTTGAGTAAATGAGGGATACAAAGTGTATTGAAAGCAGGTGCTTCCACATTGGTGTGGTTCCTGAGTTAATTAAGCAATTAACATCCCATCATGCTTCGGGTCATGTATAAATATTCCCAGTTGCCCATTATTTTGGCTACCATGACTAGAAGAAGAGATCTCGGTGACTTTGAAAGAGGAGTCTCAAAGGAGCATAGGGGGTTTAAAAGGGCAGTGCAGTCAAAAAAAGTGTTTTTTTAAAAGTGACATTTATACCCTATGGGGTCGGAATCACACTGTGGAATTGTGAAAATGATGATAAGGCCCTTTTTGTAAAACAAAATGCCTTGAATTTCAGCCTGTTCAGGTAGGATAGAGTTTTTGGCAATCTGATCTGACTATTCTACACATTTAGCCATAGGGTTGAGGCAAATGTTTGCAGTTTTTAATATGATAACTGATGATCTATGGGCTCCACCCTGATTGGTAATTTGACCATGCTTACTTCAAGTTTAGATAGCTGGCCGCTAGTTTTCTAGACAATCCTATCTGCCAATCAGGGCTGTATATGTAAATATATTAACATTTGTATAAACACACGATCAAGACTGAGCATTTCAAATGGTAAAAGGAGGCTCACGGAAATAAATGCTAAAAAAATACATTTAAAAATATATAGTTATTTTCATGAAATTAGTGATTTATTCCATTAAATGTCTTTATTAAAAAGCCTGCATGGGGGCTTTAAAGGGTGTGTGTGTGTGTTTTGTTGTGCGTGTTTGTCTCAGTCACCAGATCTCAACCCAACTGAACACTTGGCAGAATGGCGTCGCATCCCTCCAATAGTTCCAGACACTTCTAGAATCTATGCCAAGGCTCATTTAAGCTGTTCTGGCTCAGCACCCTATTAAGGTGCTTTATGTTGGTGTTTCATTTATTTTGGCAGTTAACTGTATCTTTCCTTTAAATAGATAAAGGGAAAAAGGAGATGGTGTTTTGGTGATTATGAAGCTATTGGGCGAGGGACTATTTCTCTATTTTTTGGGCTTGTGATTTTCATCTAAAAACAAGGGTAATTGAAAAGGGGAGAGCATGAGGTACTAAGTGATACTGCACAGAGCACCGAGGGTAAATGCTGGGGGTGAACCAACTCACCCTCCCTCCCTCCCTCCCTCCCTCCCTCCCTCCCTCCCTCCCTCCCTCCCTCCCTCCCTCCCTCCCTCCCTCCCTCCCTCTGTCCGTCCGTCCGTCTGTTTGTCTGTCTCTCTCTCTCTCTCTCTCTCTCTCTCTCTCTGTCTCACAATCTCTCTGATTGGCTGTCTGTCTGTCTCTCCCTCCCTATCTCTGCCTCTGTCTCTCTCTCTCTCTCTCTCTCTCTCTCTGTGTCTCTCAATTCAATTCAAGGGGCTTTATTAACATGTGAAACGTGTTAACATTGCCAAAGCAAGTGAGGTAGATAATATACAAAAGTGAAATAACCAATAAAAATGTACAGTAAACATTACACATACAGAAGTTTCAAAACAATAAAGACATTACAAATGTCATATTATATATATATATATATACAGTGTTGTAACAATGTCCAAATGGTTAAAGCACACAAGGGAAAATAAATAAGCATAAATATGGGTTGTATTTACAATGGTGTTTGTTCTTCACTGGTTGCCCTTTTCTTGTGGCAACAGGTCACACATCTTGCTGCTGTGATGGCACACTGTGGAATTTCACCCAGTAGATATGGGAGTTTATCAAAATTGGATTTGTTTTCGAATTATTTGTGGATCTGTGTAATCTGAGGGAAATATGTATCTCCAATATGATCATACATTGGGCAGGAGGTTAGGAAGTGCAGTTCAGTTTCCACCTCATGTTGTGGGCAGTGTGCACATAGCCTGTCTTCTCTTGAGAGCCATGTCTACCTACGGTGGCCTTTCTCAATAGCAAGGCTATGCTCACTGAGTCTGTACATAGTCAAAGCTTTCTTTAAGTTTGGGTCAGTCACAGTGGTCAGGTATTCTGCCACTGTGTACTCTCTGTTTAGGGCCAAATAGCATTCTAGTTTGCTCTGTTTTTTTGTTAATTCTTTCCAATGTGTCAAGTAATTATCTTTTTGTTTTCTCATTATTTGGTTGGGTCTAATTGTGCTGCTGTCCTGGGGCTCTGTGGGGTGTGTTTGTGTTTGTGAACAGAGCCCCCAGGACCGGCTTGCTTAGGGGACTCTTCCCCAGGTTAATCTCTCTGTAGGTGGCTTTGTTATGGAAGGTTTGGGAATCGCTTCCTTTTAGGTGGTTGTAGAATTTAACGGCTCTTTTCTGGATTTTGGTAATTAGTGGGTATCGGCCTAATTCTGCTCTGCATGCATTATTTGGTGTTCTACGTTGTACACAGAGGATATGCAGAGTCTCAATTTGGTGTTTGTCCCATTCTGTGAAGTCTTGGAAGTGAAATTGTGTGAAGTCCTCTCTCTCCCTGTCTCTCTCGCACGCACGCACGCACGCACGCACGCACGCACGCACGCACACACACACACACACACACACACACACACACACACACACACACACACACACACACACACACACAGAGAGGGAGAGAGAGAGAGAGAGGGGATCAAGCACTGAAGCCCAAAGCTCATTACCTCTTCTGCCAGGGCTTTGTTAAACCAGACGAGATGAGATCTGCAGACACTCATTTAGAAGGCACACCAGGGGTATTGGGCTTTGACCACGGCCAGGAGAAAAATAGGCCTCTAGCTACCACAAACAGGGGAATACAGGAGGGGACTTTAGATCACCTCAACAGTACGGTGGTATTACACACGACTCCAATAAAATATGAAAAACAATACTTAACCACACTTCTACAGATCATCAATGCAAAAAGGGCTACACACTACCCCCTACACCATACACACTACCTCCCATTTCAAGATGGCGCCGAAAGACAGCATCTCTGCTTCTAGCTCCTAAGCAGCTTTGCAGTATTTTGTTTTTGTATGTTATTTCTTACATTTTTATCTCGATAATGTTTTTTGTGTTATTACATACAGCCGGAAAGAAATGTTGGATATAAGAGTGGCGGTAACTTGAACAGGAATACGACTTTACTGAATTGGGTCCTTTGTTTGTACCCCCCAGGGCAATTGAACTTTCCCAGAGGCTGCTCCAAGATGCCGCCAGCGGGGTAGAGGTATTCGGAGTGGACTTCTAGTTCGGCTCAGGAGGCATGCACACCATCCACCGCTTCCAAGTATATTACTCACTAATGTTCAGTCTCTGGACAATAAATTAGATGAGCTCAGGGCGAGGATCTCCTTCAAGAGAGACATCCGTGACTGTACCATACTCTGTTTTCAAATCAAATCAAATTAAATGTATTTATATAGCCCTTCGTACATCAGCTGATATCTCAAAGTGCTGTACAGAAACCCAGCTTAAAACCCCAAACAGCAAGCAATGCAGGTGTAGAAGCACGGTGGCTCGGAAAAACTCCCTAGAAAGGCCAAAACCTAGGAAGAAACCTAGAGAGGAAACAGGCTATGAGGGGTGGCCAGTCCTCTTCTGGCTGTGCCGGGTGGAGATTATAACAGAACATGGCCAAGATGTTCAAATGTTCATAAATGACCAGCATGGTCAAATAATAATAATCACAGTAGTTGTCGAGGGTGCAGCAAGTGAGCACCTCAGGAGTAAATGTCAGTTGGCTTTTCATAGCCGATCATTTAGAGTATCTCTACCACTCCTGCTGTCTCTAGAGAGTTGAAAACAGCAGGTCTGGGACAGGTAGCACGTCCGGTGAACAGGTCAGGATTCCATAGCTGCATGCAGAACAGTTGAAACTGGAGCAGCAGCACGGCCAGGTGGACTGGGGACAGCCAGGAGTCATCATGCCAGGTAGTCCTGATGCATGGTCCTAGGGCTCAGGTCCTCCGAGAGAAAGAGAGAAAGAGAGAATTAGAGAGAGCATACTTATTCACACAGGACACCGGATAAGACTCCCATTTAGAGTCAGTGTCACTGTGAAAGAAAATGTTCAGTTAGAATAGTTTCACATATGAGCCCTGTATCAACAGGTATAATACAGAGTTGAAGGTTGAATATATTAGGTTGAATATATTATTATATTATTATTACCTGCTAGATCTACTGTCTCTTTTATATTATGACATTTCAGCTAGATCTACTGTCTCTATTATATTATGATAGACCAGCTAGATCTACTGTTTTTATTATATTACTACAGACCAGCTGTATCTACTGTCTCCATTTCACTTTGGCCATTGATGTGGTCCTGCCCTCTCCTCAACAGCCTCAAATAGGCTATGTCATGTGGGTTGGGGTGGGGCGGCAGACACACGCATCTCACATTTCATGACATTACATGTTTATATATTTCTTCTAAAATAAAAATAAAATCACAAATAATATTTCATATTATTAATTTCAAACAAGGGCATTAGCATGATAAGAACTTACCAGTCCAAAACGATGTCCTCTCCCGTTCAAAAAATATTCCTCCACAATCGCTAAATGAATCCAACAACAATCTCTGTCTCACCTTCCCAATCAATTTATTCTAAAATTGTGTGTACATCTGTATATCTAGACTTAGATTTAGCTTTCCCTGACTTAGTTGCCATAATGATTGATATATAAACAGCTGAATCTGCGCGTTCACCAAACAATGCAGTGCGTAATATTTGTTTCTCCTTCCGGTATGAAACTTAAATAGCGAATGACTCACTTTACGCTGGAGCTTACTACATGGGTTGGTCTTGCAACACATAAACATGGCGTATTTCCGTTTAGCTCAGCTCATTGGCTATCTACCCAGCCAGATTTCAAGACGATCAGTGGTCATTGGGTTAAAAGACAGTCAATTAACGAAACAGCGGGCAAATCATTGGTGCACAATGATGTCATGACTTGTTGTCTTCAAATCGGTTTCTTTCAGTCAATACATCCCGTGAAATGGCCCATCAGGTTTGATTGTGTTACAAACAAACCAGTTGATTGCAGCGAAACCAAACATGACTGGAAAAGTCACATTCTGTGTGGGTTATTTACCTGGAATGTGTCGTCGAAAATGGAATGAGACGGAATTCACGACACAAGCGGTTCACAAAATGTTTCGTGCTAGGCTATAAAAACGGATTTTATCAAACAAAAGATCATTCATTGTGTAACAATGAGCATTGGAATTGCAAGATCGTCAAAGGTAAACTATTTATTTTAATGCAGTTTGTGATTATGTTACGCCTGTGCTGGTTAATTTTTTTTATTTTTATGGGGCTCTATGCTCAGATAATCGCATCGTATTATTTCACAGTAAACCCTTTTTTAAATCTGACAACGCAGTTGGATTAGCAAGATTCTAGGCTTTCGATACATGTGAGACACTTGTATTTTCATGAATATTTAATATGACTATTTATGTAGCGATCACCGTATGTTGTGAAATTTCAGCCCGCTAGTGGGTTCCGTGCGCAAAACCTGCCCAAAACAGAAACCGTGGATAGATGGCGGCATTCGCGCAAAACTGAAATGGCAAGGTGACTGGGAATATGGTTGAATACAAACAGTGTAGTTATTCCCTGCGTAAGGCAATCAAACAGGCAAAACGTCAGTACAGAGACAAAGTGGAGTCGCAATTCAACAGCTCAGACACGAGACGTATGTGGCAGGGTCTACAGACAATCACGGATTACAAAGGGAAAACCAGTCACGTCGCGGACACCGTCGTAATGCTCCCGGACAAGCTAAACACCTTCTTCACCCGCTTTGAGGATAACATAGTGCTACCAACACGGCCCGCTCCCAAGGACTGGAGACTCGTTCTCCATGGCCGATGTGAGTAAGACATTTAAGCGTGTTAACCCTCACAAGGCTGCTGGCCCAGACGGAATCCCTAGCCACGTCCTCAGAGCATGCGGACATATTCAATCTCTCCCTATCCCAGTCTGTTGTCCCCACTTGCTTCAAGATGTCCACCATTGTTCCTATACCCAAGAAAGTAAAGGTAACTGAACTCAATGACTATCACCCCGTAGCACTCACTTCTGTCATCATGCTTTGAGAGGCTAGTTGAAGCTAGGGGGGGGGGGGGCGCTATTTCATTATTGGATAAAAACATGCCCGTTTTAAGCGCAATATTTTGTCACAAAAAGATGCTCGACTATGCATATAATTGCCAGCTTTGGAAAGAAAACACTCTGACGTTTTCAAAACTGCAAAGATATTATCTGTGGGTGCCCCAGAACTGATCTTACAGGCGAAACCAAGATGCAACTTCAAACAGGAAATGAGCAGGATTTTTGAGGCTCTGTTTTCCATTGTCTCCTTATATGGCTGTGAAAGCGCCACGAATTAGCCTGCCCTTTCTATCGTTTCTCCAAGTTGTCTGCAGCATTGTGACGTATTTGTAGACATATCATTGGAAGATTGGCCATAAGAGACTACATTTACCAGGGGTCCGCCCAGTGTTCTTTGTTGAAATTGTTGCGTAATCTCCAAGCTGCTCGCATTCATCCATGTGATTGAGACAGAGAGGAGACTTCCAGGAATGATATATCATGAAGAGATATGTGAAAAACACCTTGAGGATTGATTCTGAACAACGTTTATCATGTTTCATTCGATATTATGGAGTTAATGTGGAAGAAAGTTTGGCGTTTGGATGAATGAATTTTCTTTTTTTTTTGGTAGCCAAACATGACGCAGAAAACGGACCGATTTCTCCTGCACAACTAATCTTTCAGGAAAACTGAACATTTGCTGTCTAACTGAGAGTCTCCTCATTGAAAACATCCGAAGTTCTTCAAAGGTAAATGATTTATTGAATGTTTTTGCTGGTTTTGTGAAAATGTTGCCTGCTAATGCTAACGCTAATGCTAAATGCTAACGCTAAATGCTAAATGCTAGTTTGCTATGGTTGAGAAGCATATTTTGAAAATCTGAGATGACAGTGTTGTTAACAAAAGGCTAAGCTTGAGAGCAAATAAATTTATTTAATTTCATTTGCAATTTTCATGAATAGTTAACGTTGCGTTATGGTAATGAGCTTGAGGCAGTATTCACGATCCCAGATCCGGGATGGCTCGACGCAAGAAGTTAAGGATCATGTCACCTCTGCCTTACCTGACACCATTGACCCACTTCAATACATACCAGCCCAATAGATCCACAGACGATGCAATTTCCATCTCAATACACTGCTCTATCCCATCTGGACAAGAGGAATACCTATGTAAGAATGCAGTACATTGACTACAGCTCATTCTTCAAAAGCATAGCACCCTCCAAACTCATTAAGCTTGGGGCCCTGGGTCTGCAGTGGAGAAAGTGAAAAGCTTCAAGTTCCTCGGTGTACACATCCCTGACAATCTGAAATGGTCCATCCACACAGACAGTGTGGAGAAGAAGGCGCAAAAGCACCTCTTCAACCTCGGGAGGCTGAAGAAATTTGGCTTGGCCCGTAAGACCATCACAAACTTGTACAGATGCACAATTGAGAGCATCCTTTCGGGCTGTATCACGGCCTGGTACGGCAACTGCACCGCCTGCAATCGTAGGGCTCTACAAAGGGTGGTGCGGTCTGCCCAATGCATCACCGGGGGCACACTGCCTGCCCTCCATGACACCTACAGCACCCGATGTCACAGTTAGGCCAAAAAGATCATCAAGGACATCAACCACCCGAGCCACGACCTGTTCACCTTGGTGCCATCCAGAAGGCGAGGTCAGTACAGCTGGGACAGAGAGACTGAAAAACAGATTCTATCTCAAGACCATCAGACTATTAAATAGCCATCATTAGCTGGCTACCACCCGGTTACTCAACCCTGCACCTTAGAGTTTGCTGCCGTATATACATAGACATGAAACCACTGGTCATTTTAATAATTTTTACATACTGCTTTACTCGTTTCATATGTATATACTGTATTATATTCTACTGTATTTTAGTAAATGCCAATCCGACATTTCTCATCGTAATATTGATATATGTCTTTATTCCATTGTTTGACTTTAGATTTTTGTGTATTGTTGTGAATTGTTAAATACTACTGCACTATTGGAGCTAGGAACACAAGTATTTCACTAGACCCGCAGTAACATTTGCTAAATATGTGTATGTGACCAATACAATTTGATTTGATTTGATTTATACACTACCCCCAATACACTATGCAAAATACAAGACAAAGAAGTTTAAACACTTCCAGCAGAGAGGGCTACACACTACCCCCAATACACTACCTCCAATATAAGACAATGAAGTTTAAACACTTCCAGCAGAGAGGGCTACACACTACCCCCAATACACTACCTCCAATACACTACCTCCAATATAAGACAATGAAGTTTAAACACTTCCAGCAGAGAGGGCTACATACTACCCCCAATACACTACCTCCAATATAAGACAATGAAGTTTAAATACTTCTACAGAGAGGGCTACACACTACCCCCAATACACTACCTCCAATATAAGACAATGAAGTTTAAATACTTCTACAGAGAGGGCTACACACTACCCCCAATACACTACCTCCAATATAAGACAATGAAGTTTAAATACGTCTACAGAGAGGGCTACACACTACCCCCAATACACTACCTCCAAAAAAAGACAATGAAGTTTAAACACTTCCAGCAGAGAGGGCTACACACTACCCCCAATACACTACCCCCAATACACTACCTCCAATACACTACCTCCAATACACTACCCCCAATACACTACCCCCAATACACTACCCCCAATACACTACCTCCAATACACTACCTCCAATATAAGACAATGAAGTTTAAACACTTCCAGCAGAGAGGGCTACACACTACCCCCAATACACTACCTCCAATATAAGACAATGAAGTTTAAACACTTCTACAGAGCAGAGGGGATTGTAAAAACGGACACGGCAATAACACATACTACTCAATACAAAACAATACAAGTGAAGGTGGTTTATGCACACTTGTACTGATCAGAGATGGGGTACATACTAACCCAATACAAGACAATTAGATTTACACAGACATCCAAAGAGCAGAAAGGATTACACACGACTCCAATACAAGACAGGAAGGTTTAAACATGCTTCAACAGTAGACCACAAAGGGGTTTACACTACCCCAAGGCAGGACAGGGCGGTGTAAACACACTACTATAGAGCTGAGTATCCTGACAGCACTACAAGCCCAGTGTGACTGGACATCCTCACTCAGCCTCACCACTGCTTTTAACAGCAGGCCAGGAAACTGTTTAGATCTTTGCTTAAAAGTATAGCGGAAAAGGTTTATGCACTCTCAAGAAAGTCCACATTTGGTTTCCTCAGAGACGAGAGGGAGAGGTAGAGACAGAGGTAGAGAATGAGAAACAAGTTGCTAAACGTTTTTGCTAGGCCTCAGAATGGTAGATTAAGGGTTACGTTTCGAAATCTGAAAATGTACAGGGATGAAGTGAGGAATAGAAACTGATTTCAAAAGAGAAAGAAGAGGGACAGACAGAGAAAAGAGAGAGATGTGACATAGGAAAGAGAGAGATGTGACAGAGGGAAGAGAGAGATGTGACATAGGAAAGAGAGAGATGTGACATAGGAAAGAGAGATGTGACAGAGGGAAGAGAGAGATGTGACAGAGGAAAGAGAGAGATGTGACAGAGGAAAGAGAGATGTGACAGAGGAAAGAGAGAGATGTGACAGAGGGAAGAGAGAGATGTGACATAGGAAAGAGAGAGATGTGACATAGGAAAGAGAGATGTGACAGAGGAAAGAGAGAGATGTGACAGAGGGAAGAGAGAGATGTGACATAGGAAAGAGAGATGTGACAGAGGAAAGAGAGAGATGTGACAGAGGGAAGAGAGAGATGTGACAGAGGAAAGAGAGAGATGTGACATAGGAAAGAGAGATGTGACAGAGGAAAGAGAGAGATGTGACAGAGGAAAGAGAGAGATGTGACAGAGAAAAGAGAGAGATGTGACAGAGGAAAGAGAGAGATGTGACAGAGAAAAGAGAGAGATGTGACAGAGGGAAGAGAGAGATGTGACAGAGGGAAGAGAGAGATGTGACATAGGAAAGAGAGAGATGTGACAGAGAAAAGAGAGATGTGACAGAGGGAAGAGAGAGATGTGACAGAGAAAAGAGAGAGATGTGACAGAGGAAAGAGAGAGATGTGACAGAGGGAAGAGAGAGATGTGACAGAGAAAAGAGAGAGATGTGACAGAGGGAAGAGAGAGATGTGACAGAGAAAAGAGAGAGATGTGACAGAGGGAAGAGAGAGATGTGACAGAGGGAAGAGAGAGATGTGACAGAGGGAAGAGAGAGATGTGACAGAGGGAAGAGAGAGATGTGACAGAGGGAAGAGAGAGATGTGACATAGGAAAGAGAGAGATGTGACAGAGAAAAGAGAGATGTGACAGAGGAAAGAGAGAGATGTGTGTTTCAGTTCATTACATCATGTGAACAGACATCGGCCTAAACCCGGGTTGGGGGACACCTCCTCTGCAGCACCCCTGAGTAGGGTCTCACCTCCCCTGCGGTACCCCTGAGTGGGGGTTCACCTCCTCTTGCTGTAAATTTCAGCCCACTGCCAGCCGGAACGTTGGGACAGGATTAGAATGGGATTATGAACAAGGACAGACCCAAGGCTAACATAGGCCAATTTTGGCAGAGACACACCTACAGTATGTAACATTACAAACAATAGTACACAAGTATAAACACCATGGGACCACGCAGCCGTCATTCTGCTCAGGAAGGAGACGCGAAAAGTGCAAAACAATCGCAGAACAACAGCAAAGGAACTTGTGAAGATGCTGGAGGAAATAGGCATAAAAGTTTTCTAGAGAAATGTCCTCTGTTCTGATGAAACAAAGATGGAACTGGTTGGCCATAATGACCATAGTTATGTTTGGAGGAAAAAGGGGGATGGTTGCAAGCTGAAGAACACCATGCCAATCGTGAAGCACGGGGGTGGCAGCATCATGTTGCGCGGTGCTTTGCTGCAGGAGGGACTGGTGAACTTCACAAAATAGATGGCATCATGAGGGAGAAAAATGATGTGGAAATATCATTACACCAGTCAGAAAGTTAAAGCTTGGTCACAAATGGGTCTTCCAAATGGACAATGACCCCAAGCGTACTTCCAAAGTTGTGGCAAAATGGCTTAAGGGCAACAAAGTCAAGATATTGGAGTGGCCATCACAAAGCCCTGACATCAATCCTATAGAACATTTGTGGGCAGAACTGAAAAAGCATATTTGCATCTTCCCAGTAGCAATCTAATTGTATTTGAAATTACCACTGTAGCTGGCCTTTACCAAAGTCTTCAGGCGGTAACCCTTCCTTCCTGCTAGAGTCGTGTCAATGTCAAGGCACAACATAAAAAGATTCAAAACCTTTTGCAACAGGCCTACCGAGTGGTGCAGTGGTCTAAGGCACTGCATTACAGTGCTAGCTGTGCCACTAGAGATTCAGGGTTCGAGTCCAGGCTCTGTCGCAGCCGGCCACGACCGGGAGACCTTGGGGTGGCACACAATTAGCCCAGCGTCGTCCGGGTTAGGGGAGGGTTTGGCCGGCAGGGATGTCCTTGTCCCATTGAGCACTAGCGACTCCTGTGGTGGGACGGGTGCAGTGCATGCTGACACAGTCGCCAGGTGTTTCCTCTGACACATTGGTGCAACTGACTTCTGGGTTAAGTGGGAATTGTGTCAAGAAACAGTGCGACTCGGTTGGGTTGTGTTTCAGAGGACGCACGGCTCTCGACCTTCGTCTCTCCAGGGTCCGTATGAGAGTTGCAGTGATGAGACAAGACTGTAACTACCAATTGGATACCATGAAATTGAGGAGAAATTGGGGTAAATAAATGAATTAATTAAACCTACTGGAACAGATAACAAAAATGAACATTTCTCATTGGTCAAGTTAAGGTAGTTGTCTTCCTGTTTCATTCCATTTTATTCAGTTTAGTGCCTAATAAACATGACCCAGAGTGGAGGGTTTGTGATTGGACTAGAAACGCCAGTTTGATTACTGTTATTAAGGATTCAAATCAGAGACCTGTAATTAGCCAACATGGCTTCCTTTGTGTGCTGATTAGCACCAGAGATGTCTGCATTAAGTACAAATGGAGTGAAAAGGCCACTCAGGGTCTGTAATGCACTATGTAGGTAATAGAGTGCCATTTTTTATTTGAGCCAGTTTGCTACTACAGGAAATAATAATGTAGGGGTTGATACATTTTTCGTTAGGGCAATTCGTTAGGGAATCCTCCGCCCCCTCCCCCCCCCTCCTCCCTCTCTGCAGATGACTTCGTCAACCATTTTGAAAAGAAGGTCGACGACATCCGATCCTCGTTTGCTAAGTCAAACGACACCGCTGGTTCTGCTCACACTGCCCTACCCTGTGCTCTGACCTCTTTCTCCCCTCTCTCTCCAGATGAAATCTCGCGTCTTGTGACGGCCGGCCTCCCAACAACCTGCCCGCTTGACCCTATCCCCTCCTCTCTTCTCCAGACCATTTCCGGAGACCTTCTCCCTTACCTCACCTCGCTCATCAACTCATCCCTGACCGCTGGCTACGTCCCTTCCGTCTTCAAGAGAGCGAGAGTTGCACCCCTTCTGAAAAAACCTACACTCGATCCCTCCGATGTCAACAATTACAGACCAGTATCCCTTCTTTCTTTTCTCTCCAAAACTCTTGAACGTGCCGTCCTTGGCCAGCTCTCCCGCTATCTCTCTCTGAATGACCTTCTTGATCCAAATCAGTCAGGTTTCAAGACTAGTCATTCAACTGAGACTGCTCTCCTCTGTATCACGGAGGCGCTCCGCACTGCTAAAGCTAACTCTCTCTCCTCTGCTCTCATCCTTCTAGATCTATCGGCTGCCTTCGATACTGTGAACCATCAGATCCTCCTCTCCACCCTCTCCGAGTTGGGCATCTCCGGCGCGGCCCACACTTGGATTGCGTCCTACCTGACAGGTCGCTCCTACCAGGTGGCGTGGCGAGAATCTGTCTCCTCACCACGCGCTCTCACCACTGGTGTCCCCCAGGGCTCTGTTCTTGGCCCTCTCCTATTCTCGCTATACACCAAGTCACTTGGCTCTGTCATAACCTCACATGGTCTCTCTTATCATTGCTATGCAGACGACACACAATTAATCTTCTCCTTTCCCCCTTCTGATGACCAGGTGGCGAATCGCATCTCTGCATGTCTGGCAGACATATCAGTGTGGATGACGGATCACCACCTCAAGCTGAACCTCGGCAAGACGGAGCTGCTCTTCCTCCCGGGGAAGGACTGCCCGTTCCATGATCTCGCCATCACGGTTGACAACTCCATTGTGTCCTCCTCCCAGAGCGCCAAGAACCTTGGCGTGATCGTGGACAACACCCTGTCGTTCTCAACCAACATCAAGGCGGTGGCCCGTTCCTGTAGGTTCATGCTCTACAACATCCGCAGAGTACGACCCTGCCTCACACAGGAAGCGGCGCAGGTCCTAATCCAGGCACTTGTCATACTGCAACTCGCTGTTGGCTGGGCTCCCTGCCTGTGCCATTAAACCCCTTCAACTCATCCAGAACGCCGCAGCCCGTCTGGTGTTCAACCTTCCCAAGTTCTCTCACGTCACCCCGCTCCTCCGTTCTCTCCACTGGCTTCCAGTTGAAGCTCGCATCCGCTACAAGACCATGGTGCTTGCCTACGGAGCTGTGAGGGGAACGGCACCTCAGTACCTCCAGGCTCTGATCAGGCCCTACACCCAAACAAGGGCACTGCGTTCATCCACCTCTGGCCTGCTCGCCTCCCTACCACTGAGGAAGTACAGCTCCCGCTCAGCCCAGTCAAAACTGTTCGCTGCCCTGGCCCCCCAATGGTGGAACAAACTCCCTCACGACGCCAGGACAGCGGAGTCAATCACCACCTTCCGGAGACACCTGAAACCCCACCTCTTTAAGGAATACCTAGGATAGGATAAGTAATCCCTCTCACCCCCCTAAGTTTTAGATGCACTTTTGTTAAGTGACTGTCCCACTGGATGTCATAAGGTGAATGCACCAATTTGTAAGTCGCTCTGGATAAGAGCGTCTGCTAAATGACTTAAATGTAATGTAAATGTAAATGCAATTCTCAGCAACAAGAGTGTGATCAAATTAAGATCCTATATCTGTATTATTCTAGTGATTTCCACAATGCAGCTTTCTACTGCAATAAAATAATTTAGGAGGTAGAGAATAAAGAGGTGTGGCTTGTGGAGTCGTGAGTCATTTGCAGTCCAAATCCATTGCAGCTCAACTATAATAACCTAGGTGCCTACAGAGCAAAAGAGGGATTATTGGTTCAATGTAATGGTTACTGCTATATCCTCGAAACTTGAAATATTCTACAAGCTATATATTCTTAGAAACAGGTCTGCAACCGTTTTTAAACCTCTCGCGACCCCAATTTGGGACCTAACCACGACTTCAGAATTGCTGCCTATGACTAATGCATCATCAGCACTTGAGTGCAAGATTGGTATTATTAGTAAGTGTCTGGGGCTCCCTTTTCCAGTCTATTACAGGAAAACTGACATTAACCTAAGGCACATACTCCAAGACTTGAGAATCACTGCCTCAGACTTAAATGACAGCCTATGTCCTATAGTGCTCTGTGGGCCCTGGTGAAAATAATGCCTCATATATTTATATCACAGTAACTATGTGGCGTAGTGTGTTACTGATGGTAGGCTTTGTTACTTTGGTCCCAGCTCTCTGCAGGTCATTCACTAGGTCCCCCCGTGTGGTTCTGGGATTTTTGCTCATTTTGTGATCATTTTGACCCCACGGGGTGGGATCTTGTGTGGAGCCCCAGATCGAGGGAGAGTATCAGTGGTCTTGTATGTCTTCCATTTCCTAATAATTGCTCCCACAGTTGATTTCTTCAAACCAAGCTGCTTACCTATTGCAGATTCAGTCTTCCCAGCCTGGTGCAGGTCTACAATTTTGTTTCTGGTGTCCTTTGACAGCTCTTTGGTCTTGGCCATAGTGGAGTTTGGAGTGTGACTGTTTGAGGTTGTGGACAGGTGTCTTTTATACTGATAACAAGTTCAAACAGGTGCCATTAATACAGATACCAAGTGGAGGACAGAGGAGCCTCTTAAAGAAGAAGTTACAGGTCTGCGAGAGCCAGAAATCTTGCTTGTTTGTAGGTGACCAAAAACGTATTTTTCACCATAATTTGCAAATAAATTCATTAAAAATCCTACAATGTGATTTTCTGGATTTTTTTTCTCATTTTGTCTGTCATAGTTTAAGTGTACCTATGATGAAAATTACAGGCCTCTCTCATCTTTTTAAGTGGGAGAACTTGCACAATTGGTGGCTGACTAAATACTTTTTTTCCCCACTGAATATCACAATAACCATAATGGTCATATATTTACATCACAGTAACTATGATGGTCATATATTTATATCACAATAACTATGATGTTCATATATTTACATCACAGTAACTATAATGGTAATATATTTACATCACAGTAATTATGATGGTCATATATTTATATCACAATAACTATGATGTTCATATATTTACATCACAGTAACTATAATGGTAATATATTTACATCACAGTAACTATGATGGTCATATATTTACATCACAGTAACTATGATGGTCATATATTTACATCACAGTAACTATTATGGTCATATATTTATATCACAGTAACTATGATGGCCATATATTTATAGCACAATTACCATGATGGTCATATATTTACATCACAGTAACTATTATGGTCATATATTTATATCCCAGTAACTATGATGGTCATATATTTACATCACAGTAACTATGATGGTCATATATTTATATCCCAGTAACTATGATGGTCATATATTTACATCCCAGTAACTATGATGGTCATATATTTACATCAAAGTAACTATGATGGTCATATATTTATATCCCAGTAACTATGATGGTCATATATTTACATCACAGTAACTATGATGGTCATATATTTACATCACAGTAAATATGATTGTCATATATTTACATCACAGTAACTATGATGGTCATATATTTATATCCCAGTAACTATGATGGTCATATATTTACATCCCAGTAACTATGATGGTCATATATTTACATCCCAGTAACTATGATGGTCATATATTTATATCACAATAACTATGATGTTCATATATTTACATCACAGTAACTATAATGGTAATATATTTACATCACAGTAACTATGATGGTCATATATTTATATCACAATAACTATGATGTTCATATATTTACATCACAGTAACTATAATGGTAATATATTTACATCACAGTAACTATGATGGTCATATATTTATATCACAGTAACTATGATGGTCATATATTTATAGCACAATTACCGTGATGGTCATATATTTACATCACAGTAACTATTATGGTCATATATTTATATCCCAGTAACTATGATGGTCATATATTTACATCACAGTAACTATGATGGTCATATATTTACATCACAGTAACTATTATGGTCATATATTTATATCCCAGTAACTATGATGGTCATATATTTACATCCCAGTAACTATGATGGTCATATATTTACATCACAGTAACTATGATGGTCATATATTTACATCCCAGTAACTATGATGGTCATATATTTACATCCCAGTAACTATGATGGTCATATATTTACATCACAGTAACTATGATGGTCATATATTTACATCACAGTAACTATGATGGTCATATATTTACATCACAGTAACTATGATGGTCATATATTTACATCACAGTACAGTGTGATATAAGGCCTAGCTGCCACAAGGCTGCCTGGTGGTCCCAAAACAATAGAAGAGGGAGGGATGATGGACAGTGAGGTTCTATTGCTGTAGTGTAATGGAGAGGTAGGGTACTTTACAGTAAAACAAGTAATACTCTCCTTTACCCAGTGTTGCTGACAGTAATCTATGGGCACCTGTTGTATTCGGCGCATGTGACAAATCAAATTTGATTTGATTTGATATGCCATACAAGGTTCTGCCAGAGGGCTGGTGGTCCCCATGCAGCAGAAGGGGGGTGGGGAATGGGAAGTGGGGTTGGAGTGGAAGCAAACCCTGAGCCCTAATGAGGCCAGGATGACTGTGGGCAGGGCTGGTAGCTCTGTGATGTCTCTGTGATGTCTCCCATCGTACAAATCCACACATGCGCACACACACGCACGGACACACATGCATGAATGCGCGCACACACATATATGAATAGATGCGCACACAAGCACGCACACAAACACACTCATATGTGTTGAAGAGGCTCCTTTGAATTCTCCCTATCAGAACACAGAAAATATAGCCTGGTTAAAACTGACTGGAACACAGTAGATATAGCCTGGTTGAAGCTGACTGGAACACAGTAGATATAGCCTGGTTGAAGCTGACTGGAACACAGTAGATATAGCCTGGTTGAAGCTGACTGGAACACAGTAGCTATAGCCTGGTTAAAACTGAATGGAACACAGTAGATATAGCCTGGTTAAAACTGACTGGAACACAGTAGATATAGCCTGGTTAAAGTATCCTGAATGCAGCACTCATTGAATGCAGCACACATTTAACTAGGCTAGAGAGGATGGATGTCGGAACATTTCAGTGGGCTCATCACCCTATGATGATGTCACATCACCATCAATGCAGAAGAGAACTTAACAGTATTATAGTGCATCACCATCAGCAAATACAGCCAGGAGGACTAAATGATGTGATGTCACACCACCCTCCATACTGTTAGTACAGCCAGGGGGACTAAATGATGTGATGTCACACCACCCTCCATACTGTTAGTACAACCAGGGGGACTAAATGATGTGATGTCACACCACCCTCCATACTGTTAGTACAGCCAGGGGGACTAAATGATGTGATGTCACACCACCCTCCATACTGTTAGTACAACCAGGGGGACTAAATGATGTGATGTCACACCACCCTCCATACTGTTAGTACAACCAGGGGGACTAAATGATGTGATGTCACACCACCCTCCATACTGTTAGTACAGCCAGGGGGACTAAATGATGTGATGTCACACCACCCTCCGTACTGTTAGTACAACCAGGGGGACTAAATGATGTGATGTCACACCACCCTCCATACTGTTAGTACAACCAGGGGGACTAAATGATGTGATGTCACACCACCCTCCATACTGTTAGTACAACCAGGGGGACTAAATGATGTGATGTCACACCACCCTCCATACTGTTAGTACAACCAGGGGGACTAAATGATGTGATGTCACACCACCCTCCATACTGTTAGTACAACCAGGGGGACTAAATGGTACACAGAACCATTAGTATCTGTAATTGAAACTAATGAGGCGATTAGAATAAGATATTTCACAAGGCGAGGATAGTAGTACAGTGACAATGGAGACTAAGTGTGCATCCCAAATGGCACCTTATTCCCTACATTGTGCACAAGGGCCAAAAGTAGCACACTATACAGGGAATAGGGTGCCATTTGGGATGCACACTAAAAAAACATTCACATTTCAGGGCTAAACTTTTATAAAATCCCCAAATGCTTGCAGACAAAATAATAAATCACTTTAAAGGCCTTAAATTGTCCCACAATCTGGGAGGCAGCGCAGTTAATCGTTGCCTTGTGCTGAATGTTCGCTGTGGACTTAATTATTAAACAGCACAATCATACCTGGAGTTGGTCTAAATCTGGAGCAGTAGTGAAACGGTGTGTGTTAGATAAATCACTTCAGACCAACTCAGCACCAATAAAACACATGTATGTTTAAAGCTATTGATCTCATGTTAATGAAATGCATTGCAGTTCCCCACCTGGACTGGATGGTTGCCATGCAAGCCTGTATTCCACTGGAAGCTGTAGGTAAGACTGGATATGTCATATACAAATGGTAAGCTAGCTCAAGATTCGACTTGATACTGTGTTGCATTGCGTCTGTGCAATAATAACAGTGGATATAAAACTCATTATTTAGGCTATACCTTTCTACCGTTTTTACAGTACTACAAGCTGTCTTTTGCCCAGTAGGCATACGAGGCAGATCATAGTCTAGTATATGGGTAAAGCAATGGAACTGTTCTCTCTGAGCTACAGGTCTAAAGCATTCTGCTTTTCTCTTCTTTTGTTCTTTTCCCCCTCTCTCCTTCTCTGTTATGGTCCCACTGTGTTACTCCAGAGGCTTATTTGGACAGTCTGGGTTCCTTGCATCACAGTTGATAGGAGAGTGGGAGTAGGGGAGTAAAATGGAAAGAGAGTGTGAGAAGGGAGGGGGAGAGAGAAGGGGAGATAGGGGGAGGGAGTGAGAAGGGGAGATAGGGGGAGGGAGAGAGAGAGAATGGAAGCGAGAGAGAAGGGAAGAGAGGGGAGGGAGGGAGAGAGAGAAGTAAATAGAGGGGGGTGGAGAGAGAGAAGGGTATAGAGGGGGAGGGAGAGAGCGCGATAAGGGAAGAGGGGGGGGTAGAAAAAAGGAGGGCGAGAGAAAGGGGTAGAGAGGAGGGAGAGAGAGAATGGGGTAGAGAGAAGGAGGGAGAGGGAATGGAAGAGAGTGGTAGAGAGAAGGCGGGAGAGAGAGAGAAGGGAAGAGAGGGAGGTAGAGAGAGAGGTGTAGAGAGAAGGCAGGAGAGAGAGAGAGAAGTGAAGAGAGGGAGGTAGAGAGAGAGGTGTAGAGAGAAGGAGGGGAGAGGGAATGGAAGAAGGGGAGGGAGAGAGAGTGGTAGAGAGAAGGAATAGAGAGAAAGAAGGGAAGAGAGGGAGGTAGAGAGAGAGGTGTAGAGAGAAGGCAGGAGAGAGAGAGAAGGGAAGAGAGGGAGGTAGAGAGAGAGGTGTAGAGAGAAGGCAGGAGAAAGAGCAAGATGGGAAGAGGGCCAGGGGGTGGGAGAGAGAAATAGAGATAGACAGAGTGGAAAGGCAGAGAGAGAGACAGAAAGAAAGAGAGAGAGAGGAGGAGTGTGGGGTGGTTTGGAGAGGGTCTTGGTCTCTGTCTCTTCATCATTACCAGACAAGACAGACTGATTGTTTCCTGTTAAATTGCCCTTCATGTTGCTATTATAGACACGTTCAAGCACCTGCCGCTTGGCGTCATGACAACATCCCACTTAGACCGGTCCAGACGTCAACAAGTACCATTGGTGCGTCCCCCGAGGGTTTTGATTGGCAGGCAGGAGGCACAGGAGAGCTGAGAAATGTCTCCTCATGCATTGTGACGAATGATTACACATTTTTCATCTGTCCAATCTGGCTCATTGGAACGGAACGTGACATGATAGAAACTCAAAAGCCCAATACAGTCAAAATTGTGATTTTCCTGTGTTTTATATATATTTCCACACTATGAGGTTGGAATAATATTGTGAAATTGTGACAATGATGGCAATGCCCTTTTCGTGTTGAGCTGTTTGAAAAGATCGCCTGTATTTTTAGCCTGTTTTAATGGGATGGAGTTCTGGCCTGCCTGGTGACATCAACAGGTGGTAAATTAGTTAATAGACCAATAAGAGTCTCTGCCAATAAGAGCTAGTTTTCAGTTTCTCTCTCTCCACTCAGACCACCCCCAGACAGTCTTAGCCAAATTGTTGCATAAGAAATTGCTCTTTGCTAAGAAACATTTTTGGTTTATTAAAAAAATGTAAAATAACGTAAAATAATCACAGTACAGTTCAATGATATTGAGATAAAAAAATGTCTGCATTGGACTGTAAAGAAATAATGAGAGCAAGGATGTGAGATTAATGTTAAAGCAAAACCCTTGTGTGAAAAGGAAAAATCATATACAGTAATTGCCATAGAATGGTGTCACTGAAGCACATAGAGAGAGAGACAGAGAGAGAGAGACAGAGAGAGAGAGACAGAGACAGAGAGAGACATTAAGCCCCTTGAATTGAAAGAGACAGAGAGAGACAGAGAGAGAGATTAAGCCCCTTGAATTGAAAGAGACAGAGAGAGACAGAGAGAGAGATTAAGCCCCTTGAATTGAAAGAGACAGAGAGAGACAGAGAGAGAGATTAAGCCCCTTGAATTGAAAGAGAGAGAGATTAAGCCCCTTGAATTGAAAGAGAGAGAGATTAAGCCCCTTGAATTGAGAGAGAGAGAGAGAGAGAGAGAGAGAGAGAGAGAGAGACAAAGAAACGGGATTCTTCTGTTGAAGGAGAGGTGGACCAAAACGCAGCGTGGTTATTGTGATACATCTTTAATAAAGATGAAAATAGAACAATATACCGAAAACAGCCCTATCTGGTGTAACAAACCGAAAGACAGGAACAATCACCCACAAAACCCAACACCAAACAGGCTACCTAAAAATGGTTCCCAATCAGAGACAATGACTAACACCTGCCTCTGATTGTGAACCATATCAGGCCAAACATAGAAATAGACAAACTAGACATGTAACATATAATGCCCACTCAGATCACACCCTGACCAAAAAAAACATAGAAACAAACAAAGCAAACTATGGTCAGGGTGTGACAGCGAGAGTGAGAGACAGAGAGACCACAATAATACTTTTACCCTGTCACCATACAGCGGGTAAATGCAAACATTTCCCGGGACTGCCATAAAACCTGGTGTGCCATCTACCTGGCCCACCACTCCACCCTGGACTTGAACAGCCTTTACGACCAGGTCCACCTCTACAAGGCAGCAGTCCCAATTTTTGCCAGGACCCTGAAGGACGTCAACCTCAACTGGAGACCTAGCACCTCACACAAGAGCAACAGACGCCCCGCCGTGACCAGCGAAACACCCTCCCAGACCTGCAAGATCCCCTCCCGAAGGACCTGCACCGAGAGAACCCACGCAAAGAGGACCTACACCCAGACCACAGTATCACCTGCCATATCCCCACCCCAACTAGCTGAGACCCCATCAAACAAACCCTGGTCACACCCTATATAAGCCCCCCAGATCAGACCTATGCCCCCCCCCCCCATATGCCCAGGCCGTAAGCAGAGCAACAGTCCCAACCCCCACTAATACACTCGCCCAAGACCCATCCTGCGACCAAAGAAGTATCAGATGCTCAACATGATCTGCTCATACCAACTGTAGTGGTCCGGGCCTAAACCCCTTGAAAACAACACTAGACACTATAGAACACAAAGCTTTTACTATCTCATCCTGGAATATACAAGGTCTGAGGTCATCTGCCTTTGGCTTAAACATCTGGAAGAAATTGGAAATACAGACATTGTCATCCTACAAGAAACATGGTATAGAGGAGAAGGACCCACTGGTTGCCCTCCAGCTTACAGAGAGCTGGTAGTCCCATCTACCAAACTACCAGGTGTGAGATAGGGAAGCGACTCAGGGGGTAGGCTAATTTGATATAGAGCAGACCTAACCCTCTATTAAATGAGTCAAAACAAGAACATTTTACATTTGGCTAGAAATTAATGAGTAAATTATCTCAACTGAGAAAATGTACTCATGTGTGCTACCTATATCCCCCCAAATAATCCCCATGCTTTAAATGATGACAGCTTCTCCATCCAACCATTTCCATGCTCAGGGACATGTACTAGTCTGTGGCTACCTAAATTCCAGAACTGGACAAGACTCTGACACTCTCAGCAACACGGGGACAAATACCTACCTGGAGGTGACAGCATTTCCTCCCACATATGCCCCCCTAGACACAACTAAGACAAAACAACAAAAACAGGTCACAACTCCAGCAGCTCTGTCACATGCTGGGTCTGTACATAGTCAATGGTAGGCATCGAGGGACTCTTACGGTATGTACACCTACAGCTCATCTCTTGGCAGTAGTACTGTAGATTACTTTAGCACTGACCTAAACCCAGAATCTCTCAGAGCGTTCACAGTCAGCCCACTGACACCCCTATCAGATCACAGCAAAATCATAGTCTACTTGAAGAGAGCAATAGTCAATCATGAGGCATCAAAGTCAAAGGAACTGCATAATAAGAAGACATTCGATAGATGGAAGGAAAGTATTATAGAAGCCTACTGTCATGCCCTGGTCTAAGTAGTTTGTGTTTTTCTTCATGTATTGGGTCAGGCCAGGGTGTGGCATGGAGTTGTTGTATTGTGGTGTGTTTTGTCTTGGGGTTTTGGTGTGTATGTATTTGGGATTGTAGCTAGTGGGTTATCTAGCAAAGTCTATGGCTGTCTGGAGTGGTTTTCAATCAGAGGCAGGTGCTTATCGTTGTCTCTGATTGGGAACCATATTTAGGCAGCCATATTCTTTGGTTGTATTGTGGGTGATTGTCCTTAGTGTCTTGATGTCCTTAGTCTGTGTTAGTTTGCACCAGTTTAGGCTGTTTCGGTTTTCATTACGTTTATTGTTTTGTTGAGTTTTTGTATTGATTCGTGTTATGTTTGTTTTATTAAACATGGATCACAATATGCACGCTGAAGTTTGGTCCCACTCTCCTTCACCACATGAAAACCGTTACAGAATCACCCACCACCAACGGACCAAGCAGCGTGTTAACAGGCAGGAGCCACAGGAGAGGCAGCAGGAGCAGCAGCAGCAGCAGCTGCAGCGGGCGAGGCTGCACCACCTGGAGAAATGGACATGGGAGGAAGAACTGGAAGGTAAAGGACCCTGGGCTCAGCCTGGAGAATATCGCCGCCCCAAGGAAGAACTGGAGGCGTCGAAAGCTGGGAGGCGCAGATATGAGGAGGCAGCACGGCGTAGCGGATGGAAGCCTGAGAATCAGCCCCAAAAATGTATTGGGGGGGGGGGCTCAGGGAGAGTGTGGCAGTCAGGAGTCAGACCTGAGCCAACTCTCCCTGTTTATCGTGAGGAGCCAAGGAGGAGACCAGAACCAGAGCCGGTGTTGGAGGTGAGCGAAACAGAGACTGTGAAGGAGTTAATGGGGAAATTGGAGGAGAGAGAAATGAGGGAGTTGCTGTGTTGGTGCTTTTTGCATGGAATTCGCCCGACGGAACGTGTTGGGGATTTGATAGCACCTGAGTTAGTGCTCCATACTCAACTTAAGGTGCGTGTTAGTCGGCTGGTGAAGTTGGTGCCAGCCTCACGCACCAGGCCTCCTGTGCCCATCCCTAGCCTTGCACGTCCTGTGCCAACACTGCTCTCAAGATCTCCAGTACGCCTTCACGGTCTAGCCCATCCTGTGCCACCTCCACACACCAGCCCTCCGGTAGCAGCTCCCTGCACCAGGCTTCCTGTGCGTGTCCTCGATCCAGTACCACCAGTTCCAGCACCACGCACCAGGCCTTCAGTGCGCCTCGCCTGTTCAGCGCAGCCAGCGTTTTTCTCCTCTCCTGCGCTGCTGGAGTCTCCCGCCTGTTTAGCGCAGCCAGAGCCTTCCTCCTCTACAGTGCTGCCGGAGCCTCCCGCCTGTTTAGTGCAGCCAGAGCCTTTCTCCTCTCCTGCGCTAACCGGGGTCTCCCGCCAGTTCAGCGACGCCAGTGCCCCCAGTCTGCCCAGCGCCCCCAGTCTGCCCAGCGCCGCCAGTCTGCCCAGCGCCGCCAGTCTGCCCAGCGCCGCCAGTCTGCCCAGCGCCGCCAGTCTGCCCAGCGCCGCCAGTCTGCCCAGCGCCGCCAGCGCTGCCAGTCTGCCCAGCGCTGCCAGTCTGCCCAGCGCCGCCAGTCTGCCCAGCGCCGCCAGTCTGTCAGGATCAGTTAGATCCACCAGTCAGCCAGGATCCACCAGTCTGCCAGGATCCGCCAGAAGTGCCAGTCAGCCAGGATCCGCCAGAAGTGCCAGTCGGCCAGGATCTGCCAGTCAGCCAGGATCCGCCAGAAGTGCCAGTCGGCCAGGATCCGCCAGTCGGCCAGGATCCGCCAGTCGGCCAGGATCCGCCAGATCTGCTAGTCAGCCAGGATCCGCCAGTCAGCCAGGATCTGCCGGATCTGCTAGTTAGCCAGGATCTGCCGGAACCACCAGCCAGCCAGGATCTGGTAGATCCATCAACCTGCCTGAGCTTCCTCTCAATCCCGAGCTTCCTCTCAATCCCGAGCTTTCTCTCAATCCCGAGCTGTCCTTCAGTCCCGATCTGCTCCCCAGTCCAGTGGGGTTCTGGGTGAGGACTACTAGGCCATGGTCGGCGGCGAGGGTGGTCTATCCAGGGATGCGAGGAGAGGGGACTAAGACATTGACTGAGTGGGTTCCACGTCCCGCACCGGAGCCGCCACCATGGACAGACGCCCACCCGGACCCTCCCTATTGTTTTGAGGTGCGTTCGGGAGTCCGCACCTTAGGGAGGGGGTTCTGTCACGCCCTGGTCTAAGTAGTTTGTGTTTTTCTTCATGTATTGGGTCAGGCCAGGGTGTGGCATGGAGTTTTTGTATTGTGGTGTGTTTTGTCTTGGGGTTTTGGTGTGTATGTATTTGGGATTGTAGCTAGTGGGGTTATCTAGCAAAGTCTATGGCTGTCTGGAGTGGTTCTCAATCAGAGGCAGGTGCTTATCGTTGTCTCTGATTGGGAACCATATTTAGGCAGCCATATTCTTTGGTTGTATTGTGGGTGATTGTCCTTAGTGTCTTGACGTCCTTATTCTGTGTTAGTTTGCACCAGTTTAGGCTGTTTCGGTTTTCATTACATTTGTTTTGTTGAGTTTTTGTATTGATTCGTGTTACGTTTGTTTTATTAAACATGGATCACAATATACACGCTACAGTTTGGTCCGACTCTCCTTCACCACATGAAAACCGTTACACCTACCAAAAAAACAGTTAAGCAACAACAAATTCAATCCCTTCGAGACAACTTCCTGGACAAATCGTTTCACTGTAACAGTGATAGTGTAAACTTTAGAAAATTAACAAAGATTACAAATGGTTTGATGAAGCATGCAAAAACCTAAGAAAACATTTTAGAAACCTATCCAACCAAAAACATAGAGACAGAAAATACTTATTTTCCACCATAATATGCAAATAATTCATTAAAAATCCTACAATATGATTTTTCTGGATTTTTTTCCCTCCATTTTGTCTGTCATAGTTGAAGTGTACCTATGATAAATTACAGGCCTCTTTATCTTTTTAAGTGGGAGAACTTGCACAATTGGTGGCTGACTAAATACTTTTTTGCCCCACTGTATCTATCCAAAACAGACATGTATGGATAAACTACTTCTCCAATCTTTTTGCATCTATAGCAAAGAACAAAGAGTAAAAACGTATACATGATCAAATACAAATCTTAGAATCAACTATTAAAGACCAGAACCCACTTGATTCTCCAATTACATTGAATGAACAACAGGACAAAATACAAACCCTCCAACCCAAAAAAGGCCTGTGTGGTTGAAGGTATCCTAAATGAAATGATACAATATACAGACCACAAATTCCAATTGGCTATACTTAAACTCTTTAGCATCATCCTCAGCTCTGGCATCTTTCCCAATATTTGGAACCAAGGACTGATCACCCCAATCCACAAAAGTGGAGACAAATTTGACCCCAATAACTACCGTGGGATGTGCATCAACAGCAACCTCAGGGAAATCCTCTGCATTATCATTAACAGCAGACTGGTACATTTCCTGAGTAAAAAAAAAAGGACAGAGCAAATGTCAAATTATCTGTTTACTAAATGACCACATGACAGCCCACATATTTACCCTGCACACCCTAATTGACAAACAAACAAAACGAAGGCAAAGTCTTCTCTTTTTGACCTCAAAAAAGCTTTTGACTCAATTTGGAATATGAGGGCCTGCTATACAAATTGATGGACAGCTGTGTTCGGGAAAAAAACACGACATTATAACATCCACGAACACAAACAAGTGTGCAGGTTTGGGCAAAAAACGTTTAATTTTATTTCCACAGGGCCGTGGGGTGAGACAGGCATGCAACTTTAGACCCACCTTCAACATATACAGTGCATTCAGAAAGTATTCAGACCCCTTGACGTTTTCCACATGTTACATTACAGCCTTATTCTAAAATGGATTCAATTATTTTTATTCATTAATCTATGTACAATACCCATAATTACAAAGCAGAAACAGGTTTATAGACATTTTTCAGACATTTATTAAGAATATTAAAGTGAAATATCACATTTACATAAGTATTCAAACCCTTTACTCAGTACTTTGTTGAAGCACCTTTGGCAGTGTTTACAGCCTTGAGTCTTCTTGGGTGTGACGCTACAGGCTTGGCACAACTGCATTTGAGGAGTTTATCCCATTTCTCTGCAGATCCTCTCAAGCTCTGTCAGGTTGGATGGGGAGTGTCGCTGCACAGCTATTATCAGGTCTCTCCAGAGATCTTCGATCAGGTTCAAGTCAGAGCTCTGGCTGAACCACTTAAGGACATTCAGAGAATTGTCCCGAGGCCACTCCTGCGTTGTCTTGGCTGTGTGCTTAGGGTCATTGTCCTGTTGGAAGGTAAACTTTCGCCTGAGTCTGAGGTCCTGAGCAACGCTCTTTGCTCAGTTCATCTTTCCCTCGATCCTGACTACTCTCCCAGTCCCTGCCACTGAAAACCATCCCCACAGCATGATGCTGCCACCACCATGCTTCACTGTAGTGATGGTGCCAGGTTTCCTCCAGACGTGACACTTGGTATTCAGGCCAAAGAGTTGAATCTTGGCTTCATCAGACCAGAGAATCTTGTTTCTCATGTTCTGAGAGTCTTTAGGTGCCTTTTGGCAAACTTCAAGTGGGCTGTCATGTGCCTTTTACTGAGGAGTGGCTTCCGTCCGGCCACTATAACATAAAGGCCTGATTGGTGGAGTGTTCCAGAGATGGTTGTCCATCTGGAAGGTTCTTCCATCTCCACAGAGGAATTCTGCCCCTCTGTCAGAGTGACCATTGGATTCTTGTTCACCTCCCTTACCAAGGCACTTCTCAACCTGAGTTTGGCCTAGTGGCCTGCTCTATAAGAAGAGTCTTGGTGGTTCCATACTTCTTCTATTAAAAAGTATGGAGGCCACTGTGTTTTTGGGGACCTCCAATTCTGCAGACATTTTTTGGTACCCTTCTCCAAATCTAGCCTTACACAATCCTGCCTCGGATCTCAACGGACAATTCCTTCTACCTCATGGCTTGGTTTTAGATCTGACATGCACTGTCAACTGTGCGACCTTATATAGATAGACAGTTGTGTGCCTTTCCTAATCATGTTCAATCAATAGAATTTACCACAGGTGGAATCCAATCAAGTTGTAGAAACATCTCAAGGATGATCAATGAAAAGAGGATGCACCTGAGCTCAATTTCGATTCTAATAGGAAAGGGTCTGAATACTTTTGTCAATAAGGTATTTCTGTTTTAAGTTTATTATAAACTTGCAAAAGATTTATAAAAACCTGTTTTTGCTTTGTCATTATGTGGAAATTATGTGTAGATTGCTGAGGATTTTTATTAATTTAATAAATTTTAGAATATAGCTGTAACGTAATAAAATGTGGAAAAAGTCAAGGGGTCTGAATACTTTCCGAATGCACTGTATATCAATGATTTGGCATGGGCACTAGAACAGTCTGCAGCATCCGGCCTCACCCTACTATAATCTGAAGTCAGACATCTACTGTTTTCTGATGATCTGGTGCTTCTGTCCCCATTCAAGAAGGGCCTACAGCAGCACCTGGATCTTCTGCACAGATTATGTCAGACCTGGGCCCTGACAGACCTGGGCCCTGACAGACCTGGGCCCTGACAGTAAATCTCAGTAAGACACAAATAATGGTGTTCCAATAAAGGTCCAGTCGCCAGGACCAGAAATACAATTTCAGTCTCGACACCATCGCCCTGGAGCACACAAAAACTACACATACCTCGGCTTAAACATCAGCGCCACAGGTAACTTTCACAAAGCTGTGAAATAATAATCATCTGAGAGATAAGGAAAGAAGTGCCATCAAAAGGAGCATACAATTTGACATACCAACTAGGATCTGGCTAAAAAAACTTGAACCAGTTCTTGAACCCATTGCCCTTTTTGGTTGTGATGTCTGGGGTCCGCTCACTAACCAACAATTCACAAAATGGGACAAACACCAAATTGAGACTACTAAAATGTTCTCAGTGTACAACGTAAAACACCAAATAATGTATGCAGAGCAAATTTATGCCGATACCTGCTAATGATCAAAATCCAGAAAAGAGCAGTTAAATTCTACAACCACCTAAAATAAGCACTTCCTGAACATTCCATAACAAAGTCATCACATACAGAGCTGGTCCTGGGGCTGTTCACAAACAGACCCCACAAAGCCCCAGGACAGCAACACAATTAGACCCAACCACATCATGAGAAAACAAAAAGAGAATTACTTGACATTGAAAAGAATTAACAAAAAAACAGAACAAATTAAAATGCTATTTGTCCCAAAACAGAGAATACATTGTGGCAGAACACTTGACCACTGTGACTGACTCAAAATTAAGGAAATCTTTGACTATGTAAAGACTCAGTGAGCATAGCCTTGCTATTGAGAAAGGCCACCATAGTCAGACCCGGCTCTCAAGAGAAGACAGGATAGGTGCACACTGCCCACAAAATGAGGTGGAAACTGAGCTGCACTTCCTAACCTTCTGCCAAATGAATGACCATATTAGAGACACATATTTCCCTCGGATTACACAGACCCACAAAGAATTTGAAAAACTAATCCAATTTTGATCAACTCCCATATCTATTGGGTGAAATACCACAGTGTGCCATCACAGCAGCAAGATGTGTGACCTGTTGCCACAAGAAAAGGGCAACCAGTGAAGAACAAACACCTTTGGGAATACAACCCATATTTATGTTTATTTATTTTCCCTTTTGTACTTATATTTATTTGCACATCGTTACAACACTGTATATAGCCTTGGGAACTTTTATGAGTGTAATGGTTATTGTTTCTTTTTTATTTCACTTTTGTTTATTATCTATTTCACTTGCTTTGGCAATGTAAACCTGTTCCCCATGCCAATAAAGCCCTTTGAATTGAATTGAGAGACAGAGAGAGAGATAGACAGAAGGAGAGGAAGAGACACACAGAGAGAAGCAGAAAGAAAGAGAGAGAGACAGAAAGACAGTGAGCATTTTTATAGAGACAGAGAGAGAGAGAGATAAAGAGAGAGAGACAGAGAGCGACAGGGATAAGGAGAGAGACAGAGAGACAGAGAGACAGAGAAACACACACACACACAGAGAGGGAGAGCGAGAGAGAGGGGAACAGAGGCAAAAGAGAGAAAGCTAGGTTGAAAAGAGCTGAGTGAGAGGAGGGAACAGGTGGATCAAGGGAGAGAGGTGGAGGAAAAGAAGGGAGGGAGGAAAGAGAGATGCCAGACTCCAGGGTGGGTCTGGAGTCTTGCTTTAGGCATTAATTGATTGGAAAAGAGTGTTTCCAGGGAATATTGGAGAGGGTTGGGAGCTGGCACAGCCGTGCAGCAGATGTCCACCTGGCTATGTCCACTCTCTCCCCGTCACAATGTCACCAGCTACCCACCACAGACAGCACAGTGCAGATTCCACCACAGTCCAAGCCAGCAAAGTGCAGCATCCAGCACGGTATGCAAACTACTGCAACACAGTCACAGTGACACTGCACAATGTTACAACAACAATCGCGGACAGCCCCCACCCTGCAATGTTCGGCTTTTGTAATAACACAACATGAAAATATCTACAGTCTTCTACCCAGTGTTCTTGTTCTTTAATCTTGAAAATTCTGAACTAAAATCTTGCGTACGTGCTTCAGATGCTCGTCCTGGTGGCAGACATGTTAGAGAAGACACTAGAATGAGGACCTGAAGCAGAGTGGTTTGAGAGTTACAGGCTATGGGCCAAATATCCCCTCCCCTTCTGAAAGATGCCAACACCGGTGAAATGTGTGATCTGTGATTTGTCCAAATGATCAGTGACAAAACATTTGCACACCGGAACAAAGTTATACAGTCTGTTGCCAGTTATGTTACATGCGTCTCTCCACAAGGGATTAGTTGTATTGAAACCTGGTATGACCCCAGGCAGGTTTTGTGCCAGCTCCATCAAAAAGATGGTAGAGAGGGGAAAGGAGAGAGGGGTGAGATGAGAGGGGAGGGGGTAGAGAGGAGAGGGGAGAGATGTGAGGGGAAGGGGTAGAGAGGAGAGGAGATGAGAGGGGTGAGATGAGAGGGGTGCGGTAGAGAGGAGAGGACCTAGAAGAGAGCGGTGAGATGAGAGGGGTGCGGTAGAGAGGAGAGGACCTAGAAGAGTGGGGTGAGATGAGAGGGGTGCGGTAGAGAGGAGAGGACCTAGAAGAGAGCGGTGAGATGAGAGGGGTGCGGTAGAGAGGAGAGGACCTAGAAGAGAGGGGTGAGATGAGAGGGGTGCGGTAGAGAGGAGAGGACCTAGAAGAGTGGGGTGAGATGAGAGGGGAATAGAAAGGGGAGAGGCGAAGGGATGGGAGAAATGTTGGATGGTTTTATACCAGAGAGTAGTTTAGGTTTTAGACTGCAGTAAAAAAAAAAAATGATTCTCAGGGAAAAAGCTTCAGTTGGAGAAATGAAGCCTACATAGTTCTGTGAAAGAACATGGGTCTGGAGAATGTGGTTTACACATTGTGAATGAAAAGAGCTCTCACTAGGACAGAGGATGTGCACTTTATGTTAGAATGTTCAGAGCAGGAGTCTTTCTTTTAAGTACCATTACCTCACTGATGCAATGAAGTCAAGTCAAGTATTTAAAGGCATTTCACGGAAATAACAACACACCTTAAAAGATGAAAAATAGGAATGGGTACAATCACCTCTTGCTTCATTTGAAATGATGTAATTGTGTGGTTAGGTGAGTGAATCGGTCAATGTATGGTCGCTAGACAAGCAGATTTAAACCCCCAAAAAAGGCTGAAATAACATCTGTATGAACCTTAATCCCCCTATGGTTCAATAAAGGCTGAAATAACATCTGTATAAACCTTAATCCCCCTGTGGTTCAATAAAGGCTGAAATAACATCTGTATGAACCTTAATCCCCCTGTGGTTCAATAAAGGCTGAAATAACATCTGTATGAACCTTAATCCCCCTGTGGTTCAATAAAGGCTGAAATAACATCTGTATGAACCTTAATCCCCCTGTGGTTCAATAAAGTTCTATTCTACTTCATGTGGCAGAAAGTCGTACAACACAGGCAGTAACATACAGATGATTTGTAATAATAAACCATATTTTCAATGGGGATTCAGTCGGTATGCATGGACACAAATGGCTATCATAACAATCGATTCTGCATGGAGAGTTCACAGTATAGAGGTGTGACCTGTTGCAACCTCTATAAACACTGTGATTTTTATTTGACCCAGTTGGTCATCTATGGACGTTTGAGCATCTTGAAGAACGATCTGGCCTTAATTGCCATGTACTCTTATAATCTCCACCGGGCACAGCCAGTAGAGGACTGACCACCCCTCAGAGCCTGGTTCCTCTCTAGGTTTCTTCCTAGGTTCCTGCCTTTCTAGGGAGTTGTTCCTAGCCCCCCCTGCTGTTGGGGGTTTTAGGCTGGGTTTCTGTATAGCACTTTGGGACATCTGCTGATGTAAAAAGGGCTTTATAAAATAAATGTGATTGATTGAAATTAATGAGCACTACCGATGAAATAAATGAAGAATTTAACTCTGTTTTGCTATTTTGCCTTTATAGATACATTTGATTGATTGATCTCACTTATGATACTGTCTCAACAGATCTATGATCCCTACTGCACCCAGTAATCACATCGTCTATAAATAGATACACTCCCCTACCTATGCATTTCTACAGTGAAGCTAAATCTCTTAATTTATCTCTATAAGCCAGCATTTTGGATTTGAGATCAAATGTTTCAAATGAGGCGACATTACAGAATGTTCCCCTTTATATGAGTGAGAAAGTGACAGAGGCACAAATACTTTTTGTGGGGTATGATATTTATGCCTCTAACTTTCTCACTCATATTTAGTCATGATTCATTCATGATTATCCGTAATCTTGGTAGCATTCACATGAATGTAGAAGTGTTCAGAAATATATTCTATTCTTATTTACAGTAAAAGTGACTCCAAAACTAAACAGTGTATTATATACCATTCATTTATATTGGGCCTAACATAATCTGAAACACAACCAAAACAAACTGCAAATGCATCCAACAACTTTGTCAAGCGTCCCAAGCTTGATGGAGTCATTGTGTGCTAGAAATATGGGAACAAATACTAAACGTTTGACTACTTTAATATTTCTCTAAATAAATATTGCATCTCCAAAATCGAGGACCTAAATGCCAGGGGTGAAAGTAGAATTAATTTCTTCCCGGCATGTGACCTCCGTACCGGAATCCTTTTTGTTATGCCTAATCATAGAACTCCATATAGAATCCCAATTTATTCAATATGATCTCACTGGGCAAAGTTGTCATTTAAAATGCATCAAACAGTCATGTCAAAGAATCACTTCATAGGGCTCCTTTACCAGGCTACATGTTGATCCACTCACAACATATTACCAGCCTCTGAACAGTGGTGAATGGAAAGAGACCATCTGTTACATAAAACACCACAAAGAGTTATGACATTGACCTTTGTCATTAGGCCAGAATTGATGGGTCCACTACTGCATCTCGGTGTCGGCCATTCATCTCTGTCTTGGCAAAATGCCGGTGTTTTCATCTAACCACATGGCATTTTGGAGTGTAGGTACCACCTCCAGTTTCCTAGACATTTTGTTTTAGTTATTGTGATAAGCTCATGTTTTACCAGTACGGCGCGTACCCACACTATTTATTTTGTCGGGACACAGTACCAGACCGCCTTACTTTCACCGCTGCTAGATACTGTACATAAAGTGGTTTCATTTCTAAACGGTAAAACAGATAAGGATGAATAAAAATACAAATAAAAGGTGCCATTCTGTACTGTCAACTCATATGAAACATTTGATCTAAAATCAAAATGCTGGAGTATAGAGCTAAATTTAAAAATGTAGCTTCACTGTCCAAATAAATACTTAGGGGAGTGTAGGTTCATACTGAGACCTGGGCTCTGTACCAAGTGACTTACTATTTACTTTATAGTGCACTGGGGCCTATAGAATGGTAGGGAGGGAGGGAGGCAGGCAGGCAGGGAGGGTCCTACCACTGGAGAATGGGGTTTGGGTTGGTGTGTGTGTGTGTGTGTGTGTGTGTGTGTGTGTGTGTGTGTGTGTGTGTGTGTGTGTGTGTGTGTGTGTGTGTGTGTGTGTGTGTGTGTGTGTGTGTGTGTGTGTGTGTGTGTGTGTGTGTGTGTGTGTGTGTGTGTGTGCGTGTTTGATGGTAGACCATCTGTCTCAAGTCCATCTCATCAAGTGGAATCAGTGGCTATAGCAGTATGGTTAGGTTAACAGCAGGGTTAGGTTTAAAACCTCTTCAGGATTGGTGGGTCCCCTGCAGGACGGTTTGGCTAACGTAGGCTCATGCGATTAGCATGAGGTTGTAAGTAACAAGAACATTTCCCAGGACATAGACATATCTGATATTGTCAGAAAGCTTAAATTCTTGTTAATCTAACTGCACTGTCCTCTTTACAGTAGCTATTACAGTGAAATAAAACCATGCTATTGTTTGAGGAGAGTGCACAGTTTTGAACATGAAAAGTTATTAATAAACAAGTTAGGCACATTTGGGCAGTCTTGATACAAAATGTTCAACATAAATACAATGGTTCATTGGATCAGTCTAAAACGTTGTATACACTGCTGCCATCTACTGGCCAATATCTAAATGGCACCTGGGCTGGAATAATACATTATGGCCTTTCTCTTGTATTTCAAAGATTATGGTACAAAAAAGTACAAGTTTTCCCCTTCGTATTATTGTTGTTACGACAAATGAGTGAGGAGGTGTGGAGACAGGCACAGAGAGCTAAAGATGTGGGAAAAAACACGCTTTAATGTCCAGGAGAAATAACATGAACAAAAGTAGGAAAACGAATGATCAGAAATATCAACGGACAGCGCGAAACCCAAAATACAAACAAAATACACTCAAACACAGAACAGACGAACAAGCCCGCATGAAACAGAAGCGGGCTGAACAAACTATCTATAACCCCAGCCTAACAACAAAACAAGAAACACGTGAAACCAATCAGACAAAACGAAAGGAACACAGAACAACGGATCGGTGATAGCTAGTAGACCGGCGACGACGACCGCCGAGCACCACCCGAACAAGAAAGGGAGTCACCTTCGGTAATATTCGTGACAATTGTGTTATGAATATTGTGTTACATTCTCATACATTCCTTTCACATGTATACAAACTTCAATTTGTTTCCTTTCAAATGGTACCAAGAAAATGCACATCCTTCCTTCAGGGTCTGAGCTACAACCAGTTATATTTGGGTATGTCATTTTAGGCAAAAATTGAAAAAAGGGGACGATCCTTAAGAGGTTTTAAGAGGGTTTCTCTATATGCTGGTATCAAACCTTGGGTTGCACAGGCCTATTGCACTTTCTATATTGTACATCTGACCAGTCTGGTGAGGGTGGGAGAACATGAAAGGCCGAGAGCTCAGAGGGGTCACCCATAACAAGGAATGAAGGGATTAAGTGCTATGTTAAAGTGCTTGATACAATACAATTCAATATAACATATAAAAAAGACAAAACCAGATTGAACAAAAAAATACATGATTTTTTATTGAACTTCCTCATCTGTAGTCCCTCCAGCTCTCTTAATTAGGTCCCCACTAACACCCACTGTCAATGCTTTATACTACTCTTTACCATTCATACCAAGTGGAGCCAAGGTCTTAAGTTTTGATATCCACCTTGATTCAGCTGCTCTTCTCTGGCTTATGGTCCAGGAGGCCTTCATCTCCAGACCGGTAATGTGGAGGGAGGTTGTAGGGTGGTTTTGAAAGTGTATGTTTGTAATATGTTTTTTTCAATTGTGTAGAGGTGCTGTTTAAGGCGTGTCAAGACTGTGTGACTGGTTTCTCCTATAGAAATGTTATGGCATAGACAATGTTGGTGCTATGAATGGTCATGAGTTGTGGGATAGGACTGGAGGTTTGTGCATGTGGATTTTGAATGTGTTTTCTATTGAACATATTCAATAGGTAGTTTAGAGTGGGTTTATTATAACATTTTTCATAGACTAAGAGATCCCTTAGGTTGGAGTTTCTGCAAAATACTGATATAGGTCTGAATTCCTGGAGAGGGGAAATGTACCCAACAACCCCCACCCTGTGTCCTCTCTCTACCCAACAACCCCTATCCTGTGTCCTCTCTCTACCCAACAACCCCTACCCTGAGTCCTCTCTCTACCCAACAACCACCACCCTGTGCCCTCTCTCTACCCAACAACCACCACCCTGTGTCCTCTCTCTACCGAACAACCCCTATCCTGTGTTCTCTCTCTACCCAACAACCCCCACCCTGTGTCCTCTCTCTACCCAACAACCCCCCACCCTGTGTCCTCTCTCTACCCAACAACCACCCACCCTGTGTCCTCTCTCTACCCATCAACCACCCACCCTGTGTCCTCTCTCTACCCAACAACCACCCACCCTGTGTCCTCTCTCTACCCAACAACCCCCACCCTGTTTCCTCTCTCTACCCAACAACCCCCACCCTGTGTCCTCTCTCTACCCAACAACCACCCACCCTGTGTCCTCTCTCTACCCAACAACCCCTACCCTGTGTCCTCTCTCTACCCAACAACCACCCACCCTGTGTCCTCTCTCTACCCATCAACCACCCACCCTGTGTCCTCTCTCTACCCAACAACCCCTATCCTGTGTCCTCTCTCTACCCAACAACCACCCACCCTGTGTCCTCTCTCTACCCAACAACCCCCACCCTGTGTCCTCTCTCTACCCAACAACCCCCACCCTGTGTCCTCTCTCTACCCAACAACCAGGTTGGGTGAGGTTTGGGTGAGGTTTGTGTGCCATACAAGCCCAATAACCACCCAGGGCCAAATGCAGATTCAATGACACACACACCTCTCCAACCTTTACAAACCTTTCAGAAACACAACCAAGCGGTCTCTGGTAACAGTACAAATGAATTAACAATATTCACTTTTCTCAAAAACAGCTGATATTTTTCCCTTGTATAATGAACTGATGATAATGTGTCGAACGAGGATGAAGGCATTTAAAAGAAGGAAATCAACCAATGGTAATTCAGTACTTATCTACAGTATCTGATATGGAAGATCAGACTGATTCCCTTCAAAGGAAAATGTACTCAACCATAATGATGAGAATATTAATCAAGTTACAGAAATCACATCTAATCACCGTTAGGGGCTGTGCCATCACATATTTGTGGAACACATTCAACACAGCCTTGGCAGATCCAAAAACCTTATCTTTATTATAATATTATCAAACAACTGAGGATTTTTACATCTTTGTCCTCACTGATTTGTAAGGGACTGAATCAGTCAATCTAACGGGAGGAAGCAAGCCAGTGGTCAAACCGGAGTGTGACAGAGTGTCAGGGAGATGTAACAGGTAGGTATTCTTGGGTTGATATAGTAGATTGCTCACCTTGTATGAATACCCTCTTCCACATGATCCTGCAAGGTTTTTATAGCTTTGCTGTATATCACAGTCAACACAGAGGAGAGCGTTCAAACATAAACAATCAGAGTCAGACACCATCAAACCCCCCCACACAGACACCATCAACCCCCCCACACAGACACCATCAACCCCCCCACACAGACACCACCAACCCCCCCCACACAGACACCATCAACCCCCACACAGACATCATCAACCCCCCCACACAGACACCATCAACCCCCCCACACAGACACCATCAAACCCCCCCACACAGACACCATCAACCCCCCCACACAGACACCATCAACCCCCCCCACACAGACACCATCAACCCCCCCACACAGACACCATCAACCCCCCCACACAGACACCATCAACCCCCCCACACAGACACCATCAACCCCCCACACAGACACCATCACCCCCCCACACAGACACCATCAAACACCCCCACACAGACACCATCACACCCTCCCACACAGACACCATCAAACACCCCCACACAGACACCATCAACCACCCCCACACAGACACCATCAACCACCCCCACACAGACACCATCAACCCCCCACACAGACACCATCAACCCCCCACACAGACATCATCAACCCCCCACACAGACACCATCAACCCCCCCCCCCACACAGACACCATCAACCCCCCCCACACAGACACCATCAACCCCCCCCCCCCACACACAGACACCATCAACCCCCCACACAGACACCATCAACCCCCCACACAGACACCATCACCCCCCCACACACAGACACCATCAAACACCCCCACACAGACACCATCACACCCTCCCACACAGACACCATCAAACACCCCCACACAGACACCATCAACCCCCCCACACAGACACCATCAAACCCACCCACATAGCCACCATCAAGCCCCTCCCCCCACACAGACACCATCAAACCTGCCCAGACAGACACCATCAAGCCCACCCACCATCAAGCCCACCCACCATCAAGCCCACCCACACAGACACCATCAAGTCTGCCCACACAGACACCATCAAACCCACCCACACAGACACCATCAAACCCCCCACACAGACACCATCAAGCCCACCCACACAGACACCATCAAGTCTGCCCACACAGACACCATCAAACTCACCCACACAGACACCATCAAACCCACCCACATAGACACCGTCAAGCCTCTCCCCCCACACAGACACCATCAAACCCACCTACACAGACACCATAAAACCCCCCCACACAGACACCATCAAACCCACCCACACAGACAAGACACCATCAAACTCAACCACACAGACACCATCAAGCCTGCCCACATAGACACCACCAAACCCACGACACCATCAATATCACCCACACGGACACCATCAAACTTCCCCACACAGACACCATCACCTTTTGGAAACAGAAGATGCTCTACAGGAATGAGTCCATCCAAATCATCTTGGCTCCTGGACCCTGTCCGCACATTTTAATGTTGCAGTGGACAATGATTTATAACTGCTCAGATAATCCCTACCATTGTGTCGCTGAGTACCGCTGCAAATGTACATTGTCCCAGGGGCATTGGCAGTTATAATGTAAGTAATCTAATTTATGTCCCTCTAACTTCCCCGAATGCCTCTGTCAATCCTATTGCTATTGTATGCAGTAATCATGCACCTTTGAATCTGAGTTATACTGTTAGCACTGAAGCGGTTTGCCGCAGTAGGAAGTCCACTGTGCGCAGCTCACCCTGCACTATCAGCTCAAACATAATTATCCCTGTAATGTCTACCTCTGATAAGCCTCCCAGTAAAGCAATAAAAATAAGTAATCCCTGAAAGGTACTAAAAATAGCCTACATTAACATCCTGTATGTAGCCTAAGAAACAGGGTTAATGGAATTGATAACTTGCTAGTAACAGATAACATTCATATACTGACAATCTCTGAAACTAACTTAAATAATACATTTAATGATACTGTGGTAGAAATATATGGGTTTAATAACCTCTTCAGAAGAGACAGTAATGCCAATGGTGGACGAGTTGCCATTTATGTTCAGAGTCATATTCCTGTAAAGCTTAGACAGATTCAATGCTGTTGAATGTCAAATGCTGTTGATGTATTACGGCTACAGGTTCACCTGCCTCACCGAAAGCCCATTCATGTGGGAAGCTGCTATAGACCACCAAGTGCTAACAGTCAGTATCTGGATAATATGTGTGAAGTGCTTGATAATGTATGTGATATCATCAAGCTGCCCACTGAAGGAAAAGCTTCGAACTGTCACCAGTGCCTGCAACCTGGTTTAGGTTATCAGTCAATCTACCAGGGTAGTTACAAACAGCACAGGAATGAACTCATCCACATATATTGATCAAATCTTTACTAATGATGCAGAAATCTGCTCTAAAGCAGTATCCAAATCCATTGGATGTAGTGATCACAATATAGTAGCCATATCTAGGGAAACCAAAGTTCCAAAGGCTGGGCCTAATATAGTGTATTAGAGGTCATACAAGATGATGTAAGAAGGTGTAAAGAATATTTGTTGGTCTGTGGTGTGTAATGAGAAGCAACCAGACGCTGGACTTTACACATTTAGGATTTTTTAAATTCCATTTACTAATAAGCATACACCCATTAAGAAAATGACTATAAAACACTGTAAAATCACCGTGGATTGATGAGGAATTGAAACATTTTAAGGTTGAGAGGGATGAGGCAAAAGGAATGGCAAATAATTCTAGCTTCACAGCTGATTGGCAAACTTACTGTAAATTGAGAAATCAGGTGACTAAACTGAACAAAAAGAAGAAACTGTACTATGAAAAAAAAAGAAGAAACTGTACTATGAAACAAAGATAAATTATATAAATCTTTGGAACATCTTTTAAATTTTGGCCAAAAGGCAAACTCGGCTACATCGTTCATTGAATTAAATGGCTCATTCATCACAAAACCAACTACTTTAATGCTTTTTTCATTGGCAAGATGAGCAAACGTAGGCATGACATGCCACCAACAAATTCTGAATCTACACATTCATGCATAACTGACCAAATTTTGAAAGACAAGCATTGTAATTTTGAATTCCCTAAAGTGAGTGTGGAAGAGGTGAAAAAGTATTATTGTCTATCAACAATGACAAGCCACCTGGGTCTGACAGCTTGGATGGAAAATTACTGAGGATGATAGCAGACGATATTGCCACTTCTATTTGCCATCTCTTCAATCTAAGCCTACAGGAAAGTGTGTGCCCTCAGGCCTAGAGGGAAACAAAAGTCATTCCGCTACCCAAGAATAGCAAAGCACCCTTTACTGGCTAAAACAGCCAACAAATCATCCTGTTACGAACTCTTAGTAAACTTTTGGAAAAAATTGTGTTTGAGCAGATATAATGCTATTTCACAGTAAACAAATGAACAACAGATTTTCAGCTTATAAGGAAGGTCATTCAAAATGTACGGCATTTACACAAATGGCTGATGATTGGCTGTGAGAAATTGATAATAAAACAATTGTGGGAGCTGTTTGGTTAGACTTCACTGCAGTTTATGACACTATCGATTATAATCTGTTGCAGGAAAAACGTATGTGTTATGACTTTACATCCTCTGCTGTATTGTGGATTGAGAGTTAATTTATTAAAACACATAGGGCGTTCTTTAATGGAAGCCTCTCCAACATAATCCAGTTAGAGTCAGGCATTCCCCAGTGCAGCTGTCTAGGCCCCTTACTTTTTTCAATATTTACTAATGACCTGCCACTGGCTCTGAGCAAACCTGTGTGTCTATGTATGCTGATAACTCAATGATATATACGTCAGCTAACACAGCAACTGAAATCACTGCGACACTTAACAAATAGCTGCAGTCTGTTTCAGAATAGGTGGCGAGAAATAAGCTAGTCCTAAATATTTATAAAACTAAAAGCATTGTATTTGGGACAAATCATTCACTAAACCTAAACTAAATCTTGTAATGAATAATATGGAAATTAAGAAAGTTGAGAAGACTAAACTGCTTGGTGTAACAGCATTCGTCTGTTGAATGAAGAGAGTCGGACCGAAATGCAGCGTGTAGGTTACTCATGACTTTAATAAAATAAATTGCGGTACATGAAAATAACTGAAACCAAATACAAAAACAACAGAACGGAGCGTGAAACTAATTACAGCCTATCTGGTGACTATAACACAGAGACAGGAACAAACACCCACGAAATACAAAGCGAACTCAGGCTACCTAAATACGGTTCCCAATCAGAGACAACGATAAGCGCCTGACTCTAATTGAGAATCGCCTCAGGCAGCCAAGCCTATACCACACCCCTAATCAGCCGCGATCCCAAATAATACAAACCCCAATACGAAACACAACATATAAACCCATGTCACACCCTGGCCTACCCAAACATATAAGAAAAACACAAAATACAATGACCAAGGCGTGACAGAACGTCCCCCCTAAGGTGCGGACTCCCGGACGCACCTCAAGAGCATAGGGAGGGTCCGGGTAGGCGTCTGTCCATGGTGGCAGTTCTGGCTCGGGACGTGGACCCCACTCCATTAATGTAATAGTTCCTCCCCTTTGCATCCTGGGGTAATCCACCCTCGCCGCCGACCATGGCCTAATAATCCTCACCCAGATCCCCACATAACTGAGGAGCAGCTCGGGACAGAGGGGCATCTCAGGACAGAGGGGCATCTCGGGACAGAGGGGCATCTCGGGACAGAGGGGCAGCTCGGGACAGGGGAAGCCCAGTACTGAGAGTAGCTCAGTACTGAGAGGAAGCCCAGTACTGAGAGGAAGCCCAGTACTGAGATGAAGCCCAGTACTGAGATGAAGCTCAGGCAGGTAGTAGGCTCCGGTAAATCCTGGTTGTCGGGCAGATCTGGAAGAGACTGGTTGTCAGGCAGATCTGGAAGAGACTGGTTGTCGGGCAGATCTGGAAGAGACTGGTTGTCTGGCAGATCTGGAAGAGACTGGTTGTCTGGCGGCGCTGGGCTGACTGGCGGCACTGGCGGCGCTGGGCAGACTGGGAGCACTGGCGTCGCTGGGCAGACTGGGAGCACTGGCGGCGCTGGGCAGACTGGGAGCACTGGCGGCGCTGGGCAGACTGGGAGCACTGGCGGCGCTGGACAGGCGGGAGACTCCGACAGCGCAGGAGAGGAGAAAAATGCTGGCTGCGCTAAACAGACGAGAGACTCCGACAGCGCAGGAGAGGAGAAAAACGCTGTCTGCGCTGAACAGGCGAGGCGCACTGGAGGCCTGGTGCGTGGTTCTGGAACTGGTGGTACTGGATCGAGGACACGCACAGGAAGCCTGGTGCGGGAGCTGCTACCGGAGGACTGGTGTGTAGAGTTGGCTCTGGATAGACCGGACCGTGCAGGCGCACTGGAGCTCTTGAGCACCGAGCCTGCCCAAACTTACCTGGCTCGATGCCCACTCTAGCCTGGCCGATAGGAAGGGCTGGTATGTGCCGCACCTGGCTCTGCACCCGCACTGGAAACACCGTGCGCTCCATAGCATAACACGGTGCCTGCCCGGTCTCTCTAGCCCAACGGTGAGCACAGGGAGTTTGCGCAGGTCTCCTACCTGGCATAACTATTCTCCCTTCTAGCCTCCCCCCAATAATTTTTTGGGGCTGCTTTTCCGGCTTCCAACCGCGTCGCCGTGCTGCCTCCTCATACCAGCGCCTCTCCGCTTTAGCCGCATCTATTTCTTCCTTGGGACGGCGATATTCTCCAGGCTGAGCCCAAGGTCCTTTACCGTCTAATTCCTCCTCCCATGTCCAATTCTCCAAGTGGTGCAGCCTCTCCCACTGCAACTGCTCTTCACGATTAACAGGGAGAGTTGGCTCAGGTCTGAACCCTGACTCAGCCACTCTCTCTCTGCGCCCTCCCCCAATAAATAATTGGGGGTTACTTTCGGTTTTCGCTCTGCGTCGCCGTGTTTTCCTTTTTGACTCCATTAGCCTGTAGCCCTCTTCGCACTGCTGAAGCGAATCCCAGGCGGGCGCCTGCACTCTCTCTGGGTCGGCCGCCCACCTGTCGATTTCTTCCCACGTCGTATACTCCATGCCTTTACCTTCCATAACGTCCTCCTTTAGCTCCTGCCAGTTATCTACGTCGTTGCCAGTTACACGCTGCTCGGTCCGTGAGAGGTGGGTGTTTCTGTAACGGCATTCGTCTGTTGAATGAAGAGAGTCGGACCGAAATGCAGCGTGTATGTTACTCATGACTTTAAAGAAATAAATCGTGGTACATGAAAATAACTGAAACCAAATACAAAAACAACAGAACGGAACGTGAAACTAATTACAGCCTATCTGGTGACTATAACACAGAGACAGGAACAAACACCCACGAAATACAAAGCGAACTCAGGCTACCTAAATACGGTTCCCAATCAGAGACAACGATAAGCACCTGACTCTAATTGAGAATCGCCTCAGGCAGCCAAGCCTATACCACACCCCTAATCAGCCGCGATCCCAAATAAAACAATCCCCAATACGAAACACAACATATAAACCCATGTCACACCCTGGCCTACCCAAACATATAACAAAAACACAAAATACAATGACCAAGGCGTGACACTTGGAGTAACCCTGGATTGTAAATTGTCATGGTCAAAACATATTGATGCAACAGTAGCTAAGAAGGGGAGAGGTCTGTCCATAATGAAGTGCTGCTCTGCCTTCTTAACAACACTATCAACAAAGCAGGTCCTACAGGCCATAGTTTTGGCGCACCTGGACTACTGTCTGTATGGTCTGGGGCCCCAAAGAGGACAATTACAATTGGTCCAACATGGCTGGCCCTTAAATGTACACGGAGAGCTAACATTAGTAATATGCATGCCAATCTCTCCTGGTTCAAAGTAGAGATTGACTTCGTCAATACTTGTATTTGTGAGACATATGTACATGTTGAAAGCACCGAGCTGTCTGTTTAAACTACTGCCACACAGCTCAGATACCCATAAGCCATGCCACCAGAGGTCTTTTCACAATCCCCAAGTCCAGAACAGATTATGGGAGGCGCACACTACTACACAGAGCCATGACTACATGGAACTCTTTTCCACATCAAGTCAGATACGAAATATCAGATACAAAAAACAGGTAAAACTACACCTTAATGAACAGCTGGTATTGTGAAGATACACACTCACACATAGGCACAGACATATGCATACAAACACACATGATAATATATGCACTATACACACACATTGTAATGGATTTTGTGCTGTAGATATGTGGTGGTAGAGTAGTGGCCTGAGGGCACACACTTAACGTGTTGTGAAATATGTTGTGAAAAGCATGGGAATGTTTTTTAAATTGTATATAACTGTCTTCATTTTGCAGGACCCCCGGAAGAGTAGCTGCTGCTTTGGCAGGAACTAATGGGGTTCCATAATAAATACAAGTACAAACCCACCCACATGTAAAGACCAGATGCATTTCACCCATTCTTAGAGGAACAGTTGATAATGCAGCAGGAAAGTGTTTAGGACTGTTCTACAGACAGTTAAGGAACAGTTGATAATGCAGCAAGAAAAGTGTTTAGGACTGTTCTACAGACAGTTAAGGTACAGTTGATAATGCAGCAGAAAAGTGTTTAGGACTGTTCTACAGACAGTTAAGGTACAGTTGATAATGCTGCAGAAAAGTGTTTAGGACTGTTCTACAGACAGTTAAGGTACAGTTGATAATGCAGCAGAAAAGTGTTTAGGACTGTTCTACAGACAGTTAAGGAACAGTTGATAATGCAGCAGAAAAGTGTTTAGGACTGTTCTACAGACACGAGTTAAGGCGATGTCTGGGAAATCCATAGACTCCAATTCATTATATAATCCATTCATTCACAATCATTCATTCATTCACAATAAAACAATTCACTCATTCACAATAATTCATTCACACGTTCACAATATTTCATTCATTCATAGACAATAATTTATTCAATCACACATTCACAACAGTTAATTCATTCACAACCATTTGTTCATTCACAATCATTGATTGAGTCATTCACAACGATGTACTCTCACTAGCAATAGATGGATAGATGAGGGGAGAAGAGAGGAGGATCTCCAGTCCATTCTTCACCAGCACCCCCACCCAGTCCATCAGGTCCCAGTACTGCAGGTAGTCATGTCCTCCATGCCAGAGACACACAAAGCCAAATGCTAGAGCTGTGGAGAGCATCTTCAACAGCAGCCCGCTGCGAGAGCTTCCAAGTGGGATGTAAATGTACCTGCAACAGGGAGGGCGACAAAGACAACAACCATGGGTAGCATGGATTTCACAAAGACATGATACACAAACCACAGACCTACCAGCTCATGAAATCTAAAATGTATTAGTGGTTATTGGGCAGTATAAAAACAACACATATCTGGACCATTTGAAATAGTACAGTGCATTCAGATCTGACATTTCAACATCCACCCCCAGGGGCAACTCCAACATACAATCTGCATTCATCATCCAAACAGTAAGAACATCCCATGCATAACGAGACCAGGGATGCATAGACAAATACACTATGATGAATGTATTTCATTAAAAAAACGCCATAGCTTGTCACCTGCAGAGAGACACCCACTAGAACGAATGATGAACCTCTAAATCAGAAAGGAGAGATTTCCCTAATGTTCTATTGCACTACACAGGCTCCTGGGTACAACAAGAGTTAACCACCCAGTTGTGTGTGTGTGTGTGTGTGTGTGTGTGTGTGTGTGTGTGTGTGTGTGTGTGTGTGTGTGTGTGTGTGTGTGTGTGTGTGTGTGTGTGTGTGTGTGTGTGTGTGTGTGTGTGTGTGTGTGTGTGTGTGTGTGTGTGTGTGTGTGTGTGTGTGTGTGTGTGTGTGTGTGTGTGTGTGTAAGTAGGGTATGATGAGGGGTAGCAGGACGGTGATACTTGTGCTCCAACACTCTCTCCTCTTCCGTGTTTTTCTAGTTCGGTTTTTTCTTTGCCATTCTGAACCGAACTGGCAGAGCTTGACATTAAGCATGGTTCCATTTCAAGGCTGAGGGAACACTAGTCCTTCTTTTGGAGAAGTGGTACTGGGTAGGCTTCATGAAAGCCTTCATGTAATTCAGGCCACTAGCGTTACACAACAGACACAGGATAACAATCAGATTCACAGGTATTTGAATCAAAGAGGAACAGGCAGGTGCCCTGGTTGGCATAAACAGGGCACCTCAAACATAATTTTCTTTGTGTGCGTTTGTTTTGTTCAAGACTAAATTGGTCTGTGCAATCTGCTGATGCAGGCCTAACCTGATTCAGAGGGGTTGGGTTAAATATGGAAGACACATTTCAGTTGACTGCATTCAGTTGTACAACTGACTAGGTATCCCCCTTTCCTTCCGTCCTTAACCATATGAAGAGGAAAACAGAGGCAAAGCTATGGAGAGCCTCTTTTAGATAGAGAGAGGGAGAGAAAGGGAGAGACTTTGAGAACAGGATTTGAGATTAGGGGGGGTTCACCTCCTCTCCTCTTCTGTGTCATCTAGACAATAAAAAGGACTGTGTGTTCGGAAGGCTGTCCGGTGTCATCCCCTCTGCTCCTGTAGAGTCTCACTAATCTCCACGGGAGACACAGCGGTCGACCTGGCACCCAAGCATACAACACAACCTTCCTATCATGAACACAGATCATACCACAGCTTTCAGACAGAGAGTCAATGTACCACAGCAAATCTCAAATGTACAACAGCAAACACACAGTGTCTAGTTAGTTAGAGCTGATTTTCCTTGTCATTTTCAACTTGTTCATCCATGGATGGACTAAAATACTGTTGACTGTACCCAATCTGCCAACACAGGCCTCCTAACACTAACATGGATTAGAAAACAACTTTCACACATCCACTAACGTTTTTTACCACAGCAACACTTACATCTTGTTAGATCACGTTCTGTGACGGTCAGATTCGCACCGTTCATCCCTGCTAAATCAAACAGGCCACTGCTATAATGCTCAATGCAAGTACCAAGCATTGTATAAAAGAGAATGGAGGAGAATAATACCCTTTGCCTGGCGTCACCATTCTGCTCGTAACACAGACAAGGCAACCTTATTTCCAGTTTATGACCCAGAAACATTGTTTGCCATCTCCCACTCTGCCTTCTTTGCGAGGCATTGGAAAACCTCCCTGGTCTTTGTGGTTGAATCTGTGTTTTAAATTCACTGCTCGGATGAGGAACCTTACAGATAATTGAATGTTTGGGATACAGAGATGAGGTAGTCATTCAAAGATCATGTTAAACACTATTATTGCACACAGAGTGACTCCGTGCAACTTATTATGTGACTGTTCAGCACATTTTTAATCCTGAACTCATTTAGGCTTGTTGTAACAAAGGGGTTAAAAACTTACTTTTTGACACAAGACATTTCTTTTGTTTTTGTACTTTTTTTGTAAAAATGTCCAAAAACATAATTCCACTTTGACATTATGGGGTATTGTGAAGGCCAGTGACCATAACAATGCTATAAACACCTTTTCTATTCACATACTGTCCATACGGTCAAAACACACCATTCACATACATATACACTACCATTCAAAAGTTTGGGGTCACTTAGAAATGGTCTTGTTTTTGAAAGAAAAGTCCAGCATCCCAGAGTCCCCGCTTCATTGTTGATAATGGACCTCTGTACTCTTATGTACAGTTGAAGTCGGAAGTTTAAATACACTTAGCTTGGAGTCATTAAAACTAGTTTTTCAACCACTCCACAAATTTATTGTTAACAAACTATAGTTTTGGCAAGTTGGTTAGGATATCTACTTTGTGCATGACAAAAGTACTTTTTCCAACAATTGTTTACAGACAGCTTATTTAACTTATAATTCACTATATCACAATTCCAGTGGGTCAGAAGTTTGCATACACTAAGTTGACTGTGGCTTTAAACAGCTTGGAAAATTCTAGAAAATTATGTCATGGCTTTAGAAGCTTCTGATTGGCTAATTGACATAATTTGAGTCAATTGGAGGTGTACCTGTGGATGTATTTCAAGGCCTACCTTCAAACTCAGTGCCTCTTTGCATGAGATCATGGGAAATCAAAATAAATCAACCAAGACCTCAGAAAAAAAGTAGATCTCCCCAAGTCTGGTTCATGCCTGAAGGTACCACGTTCATCTGTACAAACAATAGTACGCAAGTATAACCACCATGGGACCACGCAGCCGTCATACCGCTCAGGAAGGAGACACGTTCGGTCTCCTAGAGATGAAGGTACTTTGGTGCGAAAAGTGCAAATCAATCCCAGAACAGCAAATGACCCCGTGAAGATACTGGAGGAAACAGGTAGAAAAGTATCTACAGTGCCTTGCGAAAGTATTCGGCCCCCTTGAACTTTGCGACCTTTTGCCACATTTCAGGCTTCAAACATAAAGATATAAAACTGTATTTTTTTGTGAAGAATCAACAACAAGTGGGACACAATCATGAAGTGGAACAACATTTATTGGATATTTCAAACTTTTTTAACATTTCAAAAACTGAAAAAGGTGGCCTGCAAAATTATTCATCCCCTTTACTTTCAGTGCAACAAACTCTCTCCAGAAGTTCAGTGAGGATCTCTGAATGATCCAATGTTGACCTAAATGACTAATGATGATAAATACAATCCACCTGTGTGTAATCAAGTCTCCATATAAATGCACCTGCACTGTGATAGTCTCAGTGGTCCGTTAAAAGCGCAGAGAGGATCATGAAGAATACGGAACACACCAGGCAGGTCCGAGATACTGTTGTGAAGAAGTTTAAAGCCGGATTTGGATACAAAAAGATTTCCCAAGCTTTAAACATCCCAAGGAGCACTGTGCAAGCGATAATATTGAAATGGAAGGAGTATCAGACCACTGCAAATCTACCAAGACCTGGCCATCCCTCTAAACTTTCAGCTCATACAAGGAGAAGACTGATCAGAGATGCAGCCAAGAGGCCCATGATCACTCTGGATGAACTGCAGAGATCTACAGCTGAGGTGGGATACTCTGTCCATAGGACAACAATCAGTCGTATATTGCACAAATCTGGCCTTTATGGAAGAGTGGCAAGAAGAAAGCCATTTCTTAAAGATATCCATAAAAAGTGTTGTTTAAAGTTTGCCACAAGCCACCTGGGAGACACACCAAACATGTGGAAGAAGGTGCTCTGGTCAGATGAATCCAAAATTGAACTTTTTGGCAACAATGCAAAACGTTATGTTTGGCGTAAAAGCAACACAGCTCATCACCCTGAACACAACATCCCCACTGTCAAACATGGTGGTGGCAGCATCATGGTTTGGGCCTGCTTTTCGTCAGCAGGGACAGGGAAGATGGTTAAAATTGATGGGAAGATGGATGGAGCCAAATACAGGACCATTCTGGAAGAAAACCTGATGGAGTCTGCAAAAGACCTGAGACTGGGACGGAGATTTGTCTTCCAACAAGACAATGATCCAAAACATAAAGCAAAATCTACAGTGGAATGGTTCAAAAATAAACATATCCAGGTGTTAGAATAGCCAAGTCAAAGTCCAGACCTGAATCCAATCGAGAATCTGTGGAAAGAACTGAAAACTGCTGTTCACAAATGCTCTCCATCCAACCTCACCTCACCTCGCTGTTTTGCAAGGAGGAATGGGAAAACATTTCAGTCTCTTGATGTGCAAAACTGATAGAGACATACCCCAAGCGACTTACAGCAGAAATCGCAGCAAAAGGTGGCGCTACAAAGTATTAACTTAAGGGGGCTGAATAATTTTGCACACCCAATTTTTCAGTTTTTGATTTGTTAAAAAGGTTTGAAATATCCAATAAATGTTGCTCCACTTCATGATTGTGTCCCACTTGTTGTTGATTCTTCACAAAAAAAATACAGTTTTATATCTTTATGTTTGAAGCCTGAAATGTGGCAAAAGGTCGCAAAGTTCAAGGGGGCCGAATACTTTCGCAAGGCACTGTATATCCACAGTAAAACGAGTCCTATATCTACATAACCTGAAAGGCCGATCAGCAGAGAAGAAGCCACTGCTCCAAAACCGCCATAAAAAAAGCCAGACTACGGTTTACAAATGCACATGGGGACAAAGATTGTAATTTTTGGGGAAATGTCCTCTGGTCTGATGAAACAAAAATAGAACTGTTTGGCCATAATGACCATTGTTATGTTTGGAGAAAAAAGGGGGAGGCTTGCAAGATCAATTTGATGTTATTTTAATGGACAAAAAATGTGCTTTTCTTTCAAAAACAACGACATTTCCATGTGGCCCCAAACTTTTGAACGGTAGTGTATATACACTGCTCAAAAAAATAAAGGGAACACTTAAACAACACAATGTAACTCCAAGTCAATCACACTTCTGTGAAATCAAACTGTCCACTTAGGAAGCAAAACTGATTGACAATAAATGTCACATGCTGTTGTGCAAATGGGATAGACAACAGCTGAAAATTATAGGCATTTAGCAAGACACCCCCAATAAAGGAGTGGTTCTGCAGGTGGGACCACAGACCACTTCTCAGTTCCTATGCTTCCTGGCTGATGTTTTAGTCACTGTTGAATGCTGGCGGTGCTTTCACTCTAGTGGTAGCATGAGACGGAGTCTACAACCCACACAGGTAGTGCAGCTCATCCAGGATGGCACATCAATGCAAGATGTGGCAAGAAGGTTTGCTGTGTCTGTCAGTGTAGTGTCCAGAGCATGGAGGCACAACCAGGAGACATGCCAGTACATCAGGAGATGTGGAGGAGGCCGTAGGAGGGCAACAACCCAGCAGCAGGACCGCTACCTCCGCCTTTGTGCAAGGAGGAGCAGGAGGAGCACTGCCAGAGCCCTGCAAAATGACCTCCAGCAGGCCACAAATGTGCATGTGTCTGCTCAAACAGTCAGAAACTCCATGAGGGTGGTATAAGGGCCCGACGTCCACAGGTGGGGGTTGTGCTTACAGCCCAACACCGTGCAGAATATTTGGCATTTGCCAGAGAACACCAAGATTGGCAAATTCGCCACTGGTGCCCTGTGATCCTCACAGATGAAAGCAGGTTCACACTGAGCACACGTGACAGACGTGACAGTCTGGAGACGCAGTGGAGAACGTTCTGCTGCCTGCAACATCCTCCAGCATGACCGGTTTGGCGGTGGGTCAGTCATGGTGTGGGGTGGCATTTCTTTGGGGGGCCGCACAGCCCTCCATGTGCTTGCCAGAGGTAGCCTGACTGCTATTAGGAACCAAGATGAGATCCTCAGACCCCTTGTGAGACCATATGCTGGTGTGGTTGGCCCTGGGTTCCTCCTAAAGCAAGACAATGCTAGACCTCATGTGGCTGGAGTGTGTCAGCAGTTCCTGCAAGAGGAAGGCATTGATGCTATGGACTGGCCCGCCAAATCCAGACCTCCATGGGTTGATAAATTTGATTTCCATTGATAATTTTTGTGTGATTTTGTTGTCAGCACATTCAACTATGTAAAGAAAAAAGTATTTAATAAGAATATTTCATTCATTCAGATCTAGGATGTGTTCTTTTAGTGTTTCCTTTATTTTTTTGAGCAGTGTATATTATTTATATTCCAGACTCAGGGTCGGAAGCTCATTTCCTGTCATTCTACCTGTTTTGGGGTTTTATACAGTGTATATATGACCTGTTTGTCATTTAGCAGACACTCTTTTCCAGAGCGACTTACATTAGTGAGTGCAGACATTTTCATACTTTTCCCCCGTACTGGTAGCCCGTGGGAGTCGAACTACCCTAGCGTTGCAAGCACCACGCTCTACCAACAGAGCTCATTTGAATATTTCTACTATTGTACATTGCATTTGAGTTATTCTGTTTTTACACACTGCATACTTATTTACAGTATCTACTGCTCTAGATATTCATAGTTTATCTTATGTAAATGAATCTGTTGTAGTTGCGTATAGAATGCATTTGGATTACAGTTACAGCACTATTTGGGTTTTTAATTGGATTAGTTCCGACATTTCATAATGTCTTTCTTTTTACGATTTAGAGAATGTGAGTATTGTTTTGTATTGCTAGGTATAACTGCACTGTTGGAGCTAGAAACACAACATTTCGCTGCACCTACGATAACATCTGCAAATCTGTGTCCGCGACCAACAAACATTGATTTGAAATATAGCGATTTAGGGGCAGACCAGCTAACCTCACAACAGCAGTAACAAACAGAATAAGGGGGAAACACTGAATCTAGTAACTGCTCCTCCATCTTAAATATTACATGTAAATTGGAATGCCACATCTCTAGATACACATCCCTGGTTACAATGACTGGTTCCTACGAGGTCATCTGTGACAGTGAGTGTGTCTCAATTGGCACCCTATTCCCTATACAGTGCACTACTTTTGACCAGAGCCCTATGGGATGCCATTTGGTATGCAGCAAGTGTGATAATGACCACTATTCCAGACGGGGAGAGTACCAGAGCTCTGTGTATGTGTTCCCTGGGGCCTTCTCTAGAATCTCACTGTGTTGCTGCTTAGACCTGGGTTCAAATACTATTTGAAATATTTCAAAATACTGTAGCTTGGCTTGACTGAGCTTATCTGTTGCAATGGAATCAACAGCAAAGTCTCAAAAGTCCAAAGCCATGCCCATCTGGCACTCCAGGCAAGCTAAGTCATTTTGAAATGACTTCAAATAGTATTTGAACCCAGGTCTGCTACTTTCTTACTGTGCTGCTATGTCACAGGGTTAGCTAGCGTGCTGCAGCTGAATTGACAGCCTGCTAAAGATGTGTGTGTGTGTGTGTGTGTGTGTGTGTGTGTGTGTGTGTGTGTGTGTGTGTGTGTGTGTGTGTGTGTGTGTGTGTGTGTGTGTGTGTGTGTGTGTGTGTGTGTGTGTGTATGAGTGTGTGTGCGTGCGCGCGCGTGTGCGCATGTGCGCGTGTGTGCGCGTGCATGCGTGTGCTGGAAAGCTGCAGTGGAAATAACTGATTATCTGAGACAGTCTCCCACTGGCAAATCAATACATCACTACATCTGAATCCTGAGCCTGCATTTGGGCTTTCCTTTGACAAAACACTTCCAGTGTTTACCTTTGAAATACACTGCAGATGCAGAGATGAAGCATAAGTATAGTAGGTAAAAAACAGGGAATATTATGGCCACAAAAAAACCTAGTTAGCTTTGTTTCGAAATGTATAATACAATGGAATGGAAAATAACTTATTCAATCCCCTTCAATAGGGCAGTTAGATCTGTACTGGTACTGTGCCTTCCTTCATTTTATCTTGTTCAACAGCTGTTCACTGGTTTAAACACCCCATTACTCATTCTACAGGGCCCAGGCTGCTTTAAAGGGATACTTTCAAATCAAATCAAATCAAATCAAATCAAATTTTATTTGTCACATACACATGGTTAGCAGATGTTAATGCGAGTGTAGCGAAATGCTTGTGCTTCTAGTTCCGACAATGCAGTGATAACCGACAAGTAATCTAACTAACAATTCCAAAACTACTGTCTTATACACAGTGTAAGGGGATAAGGAACATGTACATAAGGATATATGAATGAGTGATGGTACAGAGCAGCATACAGTAGATGGTATCGAGTACAGTATATACATATGAGATGAGTGTGTAGACAAAGTAAACAAAGTGGCATAGTTAAAGTGGCTAGTGATACATGTGTTACATAAGGATGCAGTCGATGATGTAGAGTACAGTATATACATATGCATATGAGATGAATAATGTAGGGTAAGTAACATTATATAAGGTAGCATTGTTTAAAGTGGCTAGTGATATATTTACATCATTTCCCATTATTAAAATGGCTGGAGTTGGGTCAGTGTCAATGACAGTGTGTTGGCAGCAGCCACTCAGTGTTAGTGGTGGCTGTTTAACAGTCTGATGGCCTTGAGATAGAAGCTGTTTTTCAGTCTCTCGGTCCCAGCTTTGATGCACCTGTACTGACCTCGCCTTCTGGATGATGTTGGCATTGAGTACCTGTCTCTATTTCACCGGAGTCAGATGAATTTGTGGATACCATTTTCATGTCTCTGTGTGCAGTTTGAAGGAAGTTGCTAACTAGCGCTAGTGCAATTTCTAACTAGCATTCGTGCAATAACTGGAAGACTATGGGTACCTGCTAGAATGCTAGTAGATACCCATAGAATTCCAGTCATTGCACTAACACTAGTTAGCATTGGCTCATGAATACCACTAACTTCCTTCACACTGGAAACAGAGACATAAAAATGGTATCCACAAGTGCATCTAACTGAGGAAGTAGATAAATGGCCTCATTGCCAACATCCCAAAGTATCCCTTTAAAATGTGTATCAAGATCCCTCAGATGGGCTGAGGCTATTTGCATGGTGACAATGTTAAACCTACAGTCTGGGATTGGTGCATACATTTTTGGTCTTTAACATGTATATACAGTGTACCCACTGATAATGGAATCCCTGATTGTGGTATTAAGAGAGCTGATGAAGTCTTAGAGTGGTGTATGACTGGAGACGATGGCGATGATGCAACAGGCCTCCTACCTTGGGAGAGAACACAGACATTTGCATGCCTTAGGAGAGTGAGTCATCCTGAAGAACAGAACCTTTAACACCTACACACTCAAGACCGGGAACACAGGGATGCTACAGACAATTAAATCAGATTTAAAATGTCATTAGAACTACTTCAGCGCCACTTTGGCGAGCAGGGGACGTGGGTTTCGGCATATCATTTGGTATCGACACTGCCGAGCACTACAATCAGAAAACATTTCATCAGAAGAAGCACTTAAGAGTTTCATTACAAAGGTAGGGAATATGAAGACAGGGAAAGTGCTACAGATGGACATTGTTTCAGTGTTGAGACCTGAAGGGTATCTAACTTCCATTATTATGATATGGACATGGATAATAATGATGGTCATGGATAGGGTTTATATAGTGCTATTTAATGTGTTCAAAGCATTTCATCTCTAGTAGTTTTAAGTAATTCTAAGTATTTTATGTTATGGCAGAGACCATGATTGCATTCTTATAGCACAAGAATGCTTTATCTAGTCATTGATTTTGTTTGAATTGGGCAGGAAATATTTTACTTGTACTACATCTGTAATTATGTACAGATGTAGGATTTTAATTTTAGCTAGTTTGCTACAGCAGGAAAATTATCCTGCACCAAAGGAAATGTGAATTATTATGTGAATTATAATTAATGGACATTTTTATAGGGGTTTGCTACATTTTTCAGAAGGGAAAATCAAGTTTTACATTGCCTGCATTTCAAGAAAGTTCTTGCAACAGGGTGATCAAATGAAGTTCTTACATATGTGGTCCCAGACCTAGATGAAGCTTACTCTTAGACAAAAAAACACTTTGCTCTATAGTCTATTGCTGCACTAAAACAGACTTTTCAATTGAGACCTCTAATTGAACGTATATGCCAGTCCAGGACGAGGCTTACCCTGGGTCCGGGAAACTAGCCCCTAGAGTTTAGGCTGATGGATCTATTCTATGGGGACATTATAGCAGGTGGCTGACCTGGTAATTATGGTTTGCGAACCAAAGTTGAGGAACCTTTATCTAAACCTATTCACTAGACCAGAGCATGGTGCCCAAACTAACACATTCAGAGCTTGGTGTCCATCATTATAAACACTGAAAAGCTGAAAGTAGAAATGAACACACATTCATTATACATCTGTTTCATATGCGCATATTCAAAGAATTGGGCATTTTTCAAACAAAGCAAACAACACAAACAAATATGTCATACAAGTGGTTCACCTGCGATGGCACTACACGGCGTAACAATGACTGTATGCAAATACAGCAGGGGATCAAACATCTTTTGTTCGCTGGAGAGCCACATTGGCACAAGCCTATGTAGGTAGTAATGACGGTGTTGTTTTGTACAGAGAATTTCATTGAGCTCTTGAAAATGCAACAATGAATGTACTCACAGGGAGTATAATGAATTAATGCATTATGAATTCAAACAACGCTTCCCAAATGTACAAGGACACACAGTATTTCTATAGTGATTTGTTGTGTGTGGAAAAAAGAAGCTTGCCACTGATTCAGAACTTTCAATGTGAAAATGTATCTCATGTAAGGTATGTGCAGTGGTGTAAAGTACTTAGGTAAAAATACTTTAAAGTACTAATTAAGTAGTTTTTTTGTGGTATATGTACCTTACTTTACAATTTATTTCTGTCCATTTTTTACTTCACTACATTCCTAAAGAAAATAATTTACTTTTTACTCCACACCCATAAGTACTTGCTACATTTTGAATGCTTAGAAAAACAGGAAAATGGTCCAATTTAAAATGATTGCTTTTGATACGTAAGTATATTTAAAACCAAATACTTTTAGACTTTTACTCAAGTAGTATTTTACTGGGTGACTTTCACTTTTACTTGAGTCATTTTCTGTTAAAACCATTTCCTGCAGTAGAATAACAGTCATCTGTGATTTATATAAAGTGTAATATTGGGATGCAAACTCCAAATGGAATATATATCCAACATGTTAGAGGTTTCTTTTTTTCTAAAAAGTCCATAACCATGTGTGTGAGGTGTTGTAACAGCGTTCGTCTGTTGAATGAAGAGAGTCGGACCGAAGCGCAGCGTGTAGGTTACTCATGACTTTAATGAAAGAATCGATGTACATGAAATAACTGAAACTGAATGCAAAAAACAACAGAACGGAACGTGAAACTAATTACAGCCTATCTGGTGACTACAACACAGAGACAGGAACAAACACCCACAAAATACAAAGCGAAAGTCAGGCTGCCTAAATACGGTTCCCAATCAGAGACAACGATAAGCACCTGACTCTAATTGAGAATCGCCTCAGGCAGCCAAGCCTATACCACACTCCTAATCAGCCGCGATCCCAAATAATACAAACCCCAATACGAAACACAACATATAAACCCATGTCACACCCTGGCCTACCCAAACATATAACAAAAACACAAAATACAATGACCAAGGCGTGACAGAACCCCCCCCTAAGGTGCGGACTCCCGGACGCACCTCAAGAGCATAGGGAGGGTCCGGGTGGGCGTCTGTCCATGGTTTCGGTTCTGGCTCGGGACATGGACCCCACTCCATTAATGTAATAGTTCCTCCCCTTTGCGTCCTGGGGTAATCCACCCTCGCCGCCGACCATGGCCTAATAGTCCTCACCCAGATCCCCACATAACTGAGGAGCAGCTCAGGACAGAGGGGCAGCTCGGGACAGAGGGGCAGCTCGGGACTGAGGGGAAGCCCGGTACTGAGGGGAAGCCCGGTACTGAGGGGAAGCCCGGTACTGAGGGGAAGCCCGGTACTGAGAGGAAGCCCAGTACTGAGAGGAAGCCCAGTACTGAGAGGAAGCTCAGGCAGGTAGTAGGCTCCGGTAAATCCTGGCTGGCTGGTGGAACTGGATGATTCAGGTTGTCTGGCCGATCTAGAAGATCATGGCTGACTGGCACTTCTGGCGGATCTTGGCAGACTGGCACTTCTGGCGGATCCTGGCAGACTGGCGACGCTGGGCAGACTGGCGGCGCTGGGCAGACTGGCGACGCTGGGCAGACTGGCGGCACTGGGCAGACTGGTGGCACTGGGCAGACTGGCGGCGCTGGCGGCAATGGGCAGACTGGCGGCGCTGGGCAGACTGGGAGCACTGGGCAGACTGGGAGCACTGGCGGCGCTGGACAGACAGGAGACTCCGGCAGTGCAGGAGAGGAGAAAGGCTCTGGCTGCGCTAAACAGGCGGGAGACTCCGGCAGCGCAGGAGAGGAGAAAAGCGCTGGCTGCGCTGAACAGGCGAGGCGCACTGGAGGCCTGGTGCGTGGTGCTGGAACTGGTGGTACTGGATCGAGGACACGCACAGGAAGCCTGGTGCGGGGAGCTGCTACCGGAGGACTGGTGTGTGGAGGTGGCACAGGATGGGCTAGACCGTGAAGGCGTACTGGAGATCTTGAGAGCAGTGTAGGCACAGGACGTGCAAGGCTAGGGATGTGCACAGGAGGCCTGGTGCGTGAGGCTGGCACCAACTTCACCAGCCGACTAACACGCACCTCAGGTTGAGTATAGAGCGCTAACTCAGGTGCTATCAAATCCCCGACACGATCCGTCGGACGAATATTTGAGAATCGCCTCAGGCAGCCAAGCCTATACCACACCCCTAATCAGCCGCGATCCCAAGTAATACAAACCCCAATACGAAACACAACATATAAACCCATGTCACACCCTGGCCTACCCAAACATATAACAAAAACACAAAATACAATGACCAAGGCGTGACAGGTGTATACTTTCTTTCAAAGTAGATTATTAAGACTACCAAGAAACACTCTGTGTTACCCTGATTTAGCCCACAGCAGTAAAAGGTTTTAATTTATCTTTATTTTTACACAAGTATGAAAATTGGGTACTTTTTACACCACTGGGTATGTACATGTATGTCAATCTTTTCAAACCAAGCTCATGACTTGTGGAGTCCAGCATAAGGGTGAGTACCCACAAGGTAATTGTTTAAAAAAATCTGTGGTTCAAGTGGTTGATTTGACAAAAAATATAAAATAATATGTATAATATATATACAGATTTGAAAAACAATTACAGAGATACTATGTAATTGAACACAGGTTGGTTATCAGTGTTTTACAGGTTCTATCCTGAGGCCTGCAGTCGCTGCTCAGACATGAGTACAGTGCAAACACACACACAAAGAGAAGAGAAGTAGTCATTCTCTACACACACACACACACACACACACACACACACACACACACACACACACACACACACACACACACACACACACACACACACGCACACACACACACACACACACACACACACACACACACACACACACACACACACACACACACACACACACACACACACACACACACACACACACACACACACACACACACACACACACAATTACAGTGCCTAAACCCTCTCCGATTCCTCTCATTAACCCAATGTGTCCATCCCAAACAGGGCAGGGTGCCAGAAGAGAAGGAATAGGTGAGAATGAATAAAAAGTATTGAAAGACACCCACTTGCGTGTCTTGCCACAGTTTTTCCAATCCACTTTCCCACCTTTACAAACATCCATTATGTTCATTTGAAACAGGCTGTTGTTGCAGGGGGGCATCAAAACCATCTATTTTGTTTTTGTTGCGTTTAAAAAAATGTCAGTTCATTGAAAACCTCCACGAGGCACAGCTAGAAGAGGTCCCCCACCAGGCACGACCCTGATAGCCTGGTTCCTCTCTAGGTTTCTTCCTAGGTTCCTGCCTTTTTTAGGGAGTTTTTCTTAGCCACTGTGCTTCTACATCTGCTCTTTGGGGTTTTAGGCTGGGTATCTGTATAGCACTTTGTGACAAAAGCTGATGTAAAAATAACTTTATAAAATAAATGTGATTGAATGATTGAAATTAAAGAGCACAACTACCTGTGGAATGAATTAAGAATTGAAATCTGTTTTGCTGTTACTTTGAATTGTTTGTCATCATCGGCCATCCCTTTGTCTCCAGGGCCCTACATGTTTCAACGTCAGCAGGTGTTCACAGACAGGAGGGGAGGGAGAGATCATGACAGTATCTTGCCCCAGCATTTCATATGTTTCTGTGGATTTAGTACAAAGCCAAAGTTTTATGGACAAAATGGTTCAATATGATTTATTACCTCCCGTTTTACATGCTGAAAATGAAAATAGACTCAATGTTCTACACTATTTTGCTTTCTACACTATTTTGCTTTCTACACTATTTTGTCCATTTGAAAAGGAAATTGAGAACATAATATTTATCATCACATGATTGTGTCTAGTGTCAGTCTGACACATATGTAACATTTATAAAGAAGTGAGGCGTGCTTCACTCGTGACTCAAACTGGCCTGGCCCAGTCACAAACACGCACTCACTCGCAGTTGGAGCCAGTTGAAAGTGAATCCAATTGTCTGTTTGATGTTAGTGTGACTGCTCTGAGGCCTCTAGATAATCCCTACCTCTCTGTCACTGACACAGAGAGGTGTCACACTAACATCAAACAGACAATTGGATTCACTTTCAACTGGCTCCAACTATGAGTAAGTTCGTTTTAAAGCCCACTTTAATGAACAATACCTTTAAAGGCTTAATAGCCTTCATAAACCATTTATAACACTTAATAGCCTTCCTAAACCATTTATAACCCGTAATAGCCTTCATAAACCATTTATAACCCTTAATAGTCATCGTAAACCATTTATAACCCTTAATAGTATTCATTGACCATTTATAACCCGTAATAGTCTTCATATACCATTTATAACCCTTAATAGCCTTCATAAACCATTTATAACCCTTAATAGTATTCATTGACCATTTATAACCCGTAATAGTCTTCATAAACCATTTATAACCCTTAATAGTATTCATTGACCATTTATAACCCGTAATAGTATTCATAAACCATTTATTACCCTTAATAGCCTTCATTAACCATTTATTACCCTTAATAGTCTTCAAAAACCATTTATTACCCATAATAGCCTTCATTAACCATTTATAACCCTTAATAGTCTTCATAAACCATTTGTTACCCTTAATAGCCTTCATAAACCATTTATTACCCTTAATAGCCTTCACAAACCATGTATTACCCTTAATAGCCTTCATAAACCATTTATTACCCTTAATAGACTTCATAAACCATTTATTACCCTTAATAGCCTTCATAAACCATTTATTACCCTTAATAGTCTTCATAAACCATTTATTACCCTTAATAGTCTTCATAAACCATGTATTACCCTTAATAGTCTTCATAAACCATTTATAACATTTAATAACCTTCATAAAGGCTACTTCTGATGTCTTAATTTCTTGTTATTTTTGGGGGAGGGGAAATTATGTGGGTATTATTGTATTGCTAGATATTGCTGCACTGTTGGAGCTAGAAACATTAGCATTTCTCTGCACCTGCGATAACATCTGCAAAACTGTGTATGTGACCAATAAACTTTGATTTGATAAAGCCTTGATATTGCTTGTGAAATGGCATTCCTTGTTATACAAAGATTAACAACAGAGTTATCCCTCATTTGGCAAAGCACCAGATTAAAGTACGACTTTGCTTATAAATGCGTATGAAGGCTATATAAAGCATCTATACATTGTTCATTTAAAACAGCACCCAGATTTTCCTATTATTTCGATAACAATATTTTTGAAAGAAGTCATGGTCAATATACACTGAGTGCACAAAACATTAGAAACACCTTTCTAATATTGAGTTGCACCCCCTGAACCGCCTCAAATCACCTGGGCATGAATGCTACAAGGTGTCGAAAGCGTTCCACAGGGATGCTGGCCATTGTTGACTCCAAAGCTTCCCACAGTTATGTCGAATTGGCTGGATGTCCTTTGGGTGGTGCACCATTCTTGATACACAAAGGAAACTGATGAGCCTGAAAAACCCATCAGCGTTGCAGTTCTTGACTCAAACGGGTGCACCTGGCCCATTCTACCATACCCAGTTCAAAGGCACTTAAATATTTTGTCTTGCCCATTTACCCTCTGAATGGCACACATACAAAATCCATATTTCAATTGTCTCAAGGCTTTAAAATCCTTTAACCTGTCTCATCCCCTTCATCTACCCTTGTTAAAGTGGATTTAACAAGTGACATCAATAAGGGATCATAGCTTTCACCTGGATTCACCTGGTCGGTCTGTCATGGAAAGACCCATTCCTAATGTTTTGTACACTCAGTGTAGCTAGGTAGGATGTATTTATTTATTTATTTGACAATTTCACACAATACAATCATTGAGGATGACACAAAAATAAAATTAAAAACATATTTCCATTGTGGTCCTCTTAAATGGTTAAAATAATAGTAGTTCTAGTCTACACAGTACTGCTAGTTTACTAGGCATAGTGGTTACACATACAGTAGAACACATAACAGTACAAAGGATGACATTGTCATAGCCTAGGCCCTAGAGCAGGACTCCTTCAGTAGATAATCAATATCAGGCTCCTGAACTGAGCTAGATGATGGTTGATGATGGTGATGCCAGGTGAAGCTTCACGTTCGGACGGGAATGATGTCGCTCAGTCTTGATAACTGTATACAGCGTCCCAAATGGCACCCTATTCACTACATAGTGCACACATTTTGACTAGAGCCCTAATGGCCCTGATCAAAAGTAGTGCACTAAATAGGGAATAGGGTGCCATTTGGGACTGAGACAGTGGATTGTCTCATCCCAGACGTATCAAGGCATATAGTCACCTAAGTGGGTCAGATCAATCCCAAGCAGGACAAAGTGTTCATGAGGGCATTCATATATTGGCAGAACAGAGGGTTGGAGGCACAGTGTGTATCCCAAATGGCACCATATCCCCTATGGAGTGCACTACTTTTTACCTGGGCATTATATAGGGAATATGGTACCATTTGAGACGCATACCAATCACCACCCCATCAAGACTGCACCCAGTGCCCAGTTTGTCCACTGTAATCTAATGTATATTCCAATCTCCTTCCAGAAGCCCAGATTAAAGGGAGACACCTGGACAGGGAGATGTGAGGCGACTTGAGGCTGCTTAACTTCCCTCTGATTGGTGAAGGTCGGAGAGATAGGTCGCAGCCAGATAACTAAATTCCATGGAATATATTAGCTGTCTGGAAAGTTAGATCAGAACCATTTTCCTGTGAGGGCTAATGAGAGGGCGTAATGAGTGTGTGTGTGTGCGTTCAGTGTCAGGACAGTCTTCTGTAGAATACATCAATAGCCCTTATACAAGGAAAACCATATTCCCAAAAATTCCATACAGAAACTGTAATCATAATTGAAGATTCAATACATTTCCATACCAGTCAAAGGTTTTGGGAAATTGACTATGTGCAGCTCAATAAGAAAACGTCAACTGAAATATAATCTATTTAAAGAATAATTCTGCATTCCTCAGTTTACTGTTGCTATCTGCACTGTTCAGAAAGCTTCTGATCACCCCACGGAGGCCAACAACAAAGTTTAACGATTGCCACAAATCCTGCCTGCGCTCTATGTTGCCATTATGGTTTTTAAGAGGAATCCCATTCACTCAGCATCGAGCCAGCAATAAAACAACTAAATAGATTAAGAAGAACTCCTTGCCTCAGCAATCCAATAACGTGGGTTCCTGTGTTGTCAGGTAGTGATTCACAGAGATAGAGCGTCCCACACCAATTAAAGCCACAGTCTGTGATCTGAGGATACGTTCAATGGTCATTAGGGTGAGATTGGCCCAAGTGAGCCCTTTTGTCAGAAGTTTAATGAAGACTAATCAGGTGAAAGACAGAGACGGACTCATATACTGACGGACTGGAGCCTAATACACTATTATTACAAAAGTAGGTGGACACCCCTTAAAATGAGTGGATTCAGTTATTTCAGCCACACCAGTTGCTGACAGGTGTATAAAATCGGGCACACAGTCATGCAATCTCCATAGAGAAACATTGGCAGTAGAATGTCCTTACTGAAGAGCTCAGTGACTTTCAACGTGGCACTGTCATAGGATGCCACCTTTCCAACAAGTCAGTCTGTCAAATTTCTGCCCTGCTAGAGCTGCCCCGGTCAACTGTCAGTGTTGTTATTGTGAAGTGGAAACGTCTAGGAGCATCAACGGCTCAGCCGTGAAGGGGTGGGACACACAAACTCACAGAACGAGAATGCCGAGTGCTGAAGTGTAAAAATTGTCTGTCCTTGGTTGCAACACTCACTAACAAATTCCAAACATCAGCAGGAGAACTGTTCGTCGGGAGCTTTGTGACATGGGTTTCTATGGCCGAGCAACCGGACACAAGCCTAAGATCACCATGCGCAATGCCAAGAGTTGGCTGGAGTGGTGTAAAGCACACCACCATTGGACTATGTAGCAGTGGAAACGCGTTCTCTGGCATGATGCGACAGCAAACAATGATGTTCTAGACAATTCTGTGCTCCCAACTTTGTGGAAACAGTTTGGGGAAGGCCCTTTCCTGTTTCAGCAGATCGGTGTGGAAGAACTTGACTGGCCTGTACAGAGCCCTGACATCAACCGCATTATACACCTTTGGGATGAATTGGAACATCGATTGCGAGCCTGGTCTTATCGCCCAACATCAGTGCCTGACCTCACTAATGCTCTTGTGGCTGAATGGAAGCAAGTCCCCGCAGCAATGTTCCAACATCTAGTGAAAAGCCTTCCCAGAAGAGTGGAGGCTGTTATAAGGGGGACAAACTCCATATTAATGCCAGAATTTTCTATCCTCTGTGGTCAGCCATCTCTCAATTCAATTCAAAGTGCTTTTTGGCATGGGAAACATATGTTTACATTGCCAAAGCAAGTGAAATAGATAATATAGTTCTCTCTCTATCCTCTGTGGTAAACCCTCTCTCTCTATCCCCTGTGGTCAACCATCTCTCTCCATCCCCTGTGGTCAACCATCTCTCTCCATCCCCTGTGGTCAACAATCTCTCTCCATCCCCTGTGGTCAACCATCTCTCTCCATCCCCTGTGGTCAACAATCTCTCTCCATCCCCTGTGGTCAACCATCTCTCTCCATCCCCTGTGGTCAACCATCTCTCTCCATCCCCTGTGGTCAACCACCTCTCTCCATCCCCTGTGGTCAACCATCTCTCTCCATCCCCTGTGGTCAACCACCTCTCTCCATCCCCTGTGGTCAACCATCTCTCTCCATCCCCTGTGGTCAACCATCTCTCTCCATCCCCTGTGGTCAACCCTCTCTCTCTCTCTCTCTCTCTCTCTCTCTCTCTCTCTCTCTCTCTCTCTCTCTCTCTCTCTCTCTCTCTCTCTCTCTCTCTCTCTCTCTCTCTCTCTCTCTCTCTCTCTCTCTCTCTCTCTCTCTCTCTCTCTCCCCCTCTCCCTCTCCCTTTCTCTAATTTCAATTTAAGGACTTTATCGGCATGGGAAACATACTGTATGTTAACATTGCCAAGCAAGTGAAATAGATAATCAACAACAGTGAAAAAAACTATTCAAATTAACAGCAAACAATACACTCACAAAAATTCCACAAGAATATGTCTATATACAGTGTTGTAATGATGTGCAAATAGTTGAAGTACAAGGGGGGGAAAAATAAACACAAATATTGGTTGTATTTACAATGGTGTTTGTTCTTCACTGGTTGTGTAAATTGAGGGAAATATGTGTCTCTAATATGGTCATACATTTGGCAGGAGGTTAGGGAAGTGCAGCTCAGTTTCCACCTTATTTTGTTGGCATAGTCTGTCTTCTCTTGAGAGCCAGGTCTGCCTTCAGCTACCTTTCTCAATAGCAAGGCTATGCTCACTGAGTCTGTACTTAGTCAAAGATTTCCTTAATTTTGGGTCAGTCACAGTGGTTAGGTATTCTGCCACTGTGTACTCTCTGTTTAGGGTCAAATAACATTCCAGTTTCTCAGTTTGTTTGTAAATTATTTCCAATGTGTCAAATAATTCACTTTTTGTTTTCTCATGATTTGGTTAGGTCTAATTGTGTTGCTGTCCTGGGGCTCTGTGGGGTCTCTTTGTGTTTCTGAACAAAGATCCAGGACCAGCTTGCTTAGGGGACTATTCTCCAGGTTCAATGTTCTGTAGGTGATGGATTTGTTATGGAAGGTTTGGGAATCGCTTGCTTTTAGGTGGTTGTAGAATTTAACATCACTTTTCTGGATTTTGACCATTAGTGGGTATCAGCCTAATTCTGCTCTACATGCATTATTTGGTGTTTTACATTGTACACTGAGGATATTTTTGCAGAATTCTGGATGCAGAGTCTCAATTTGGTGTTTGTCCCATTTTGTGAATTATTGGTTGGTGAGTGGACGCCAGACCTTACAACCATAAAGGGCAATGGGTTCGATAACTGAGTATTTTTAGCCAGATCCTAATTGGTATCAAATTTGATGTTCCTTTGGATGGCATAGAAGGCCCTTGTTGCCTTGTCTCCCAGCTCGTTCACAGCTTTGTGGAAGTTACCTGTGGTGCTGATGTTTTGGCTGAGGTATGTATAGTGTGCTCTAGGGCAACGGTGTCTAGACGGAATTTGTATTTGTGGTCCTTTTTTGGAAGACAATTATTTTTGTCTTACTGAGATTTACAGTCAGGGCCCAGGTCTGACAGAATCTGTGCAGATTCTATGTGCAGAATCTAGGTGCTGCTGTAGGCCCTTCTTGGTTGGTGACAGAAGCAGCAGATCATCAGCAAACAGTAGACATTTGACTTCAGATTCTAGTAGGGTGAGGCCAGGTGCTGCAAACTGTTCTAGTGCCCACGCCAATTCGTTGATATATGTTGAAGAGGGTGGAGCTTAAGCTGCATCCCTGTCTCACCCCACGGCCCTGTGGAAATAAATTGTTTAGTTTTTTGACAATTTTAACCGGACACTTGTTGTTTGTGTACATGGATTTTATAATGTTGTATGTTTTTCCCCTAACACCACTTTCCATCAATTTGTATAGCAGAAATCAACAAAGCATGAGAAGCCTTTGCCTTTGTTTTGGTTTGTTTGTCAATTAAGGTGTGCAGTGATACGTGATCTGTCATACGGTAATTTGGTAAAAAGTCAATTTGACATTTTCTCAGTACATTGTTTTCACTGAGAAAACAAGTCTGCTTTTAATGATAATGCGGAACATTTTCCCAAGGTTGCTGTTGACGCATATCCCTAGGTAATTTTTGCGGTCTAATTTCTCTCCCCTTTAGTGTATTGGGGTGATCAGTCCTTGGTTCCAAATATTAAGGAAGATGCCAGAGCTGAGGATGATGCCAAAGAGTTTAAGTATAGCCAATTGGAATTTCATTTAGGATACCTTCAACCACACAGGCCTTTTTGGGTTGGAGGGTTTGTATTTTGTCCTGTTGTTCATTCAATGTAATTGGAGAATCAAGTGGGTTCTGGTCTTTAATAGTTGATTCTAAGATTTGTATTTGATCATGTATATGTTTTTACTGTTTGTTCTTTATTATAAAGTCAAAAAGATTGGAGAAGTAGTTTATCCATACTTCTCTATTTTGGATAGATAACTCTTTGTGTTGTGTGTATACAGTTTTCAAATTTTCCAAGAAGTGGTTAGATTCTATGGATTTTTCAATTACATTGAGCTGATTTCTGATGCACTGTTCCTTCTTTTTCCATAGTGTATTTCTGTATTTTAGTGATTCACTATAGTGAAGGCGTAGGCTCAGGTTTCTGGGTCTCTATGTTTTTGGTTGGATAGGTTTCTCAATATCTTTCTTAGGTTTTTGCATTCTTCATCAAACCATTTGTCATTGCTGTTAATTTTCTTAGGTTGTCTGCTTTAACTTTTTCGATTTGATAGGGAAGCTACAAGGTCAAATACACTGAAACCTTTTGGCAAGGAAATTGTCTAAAAGGGATTTAATTTGTTTTTGCCTAATAGTTTTTTGGTAGAATTCCATATGATTTTAAATCCATCTATGGCATGTATTAACATTATTCAGTTCCTCTGGCTTTGATGCCTCATGATTGAGTATAGCTCTGTTTAAGTAGAGTGTGATTTTGCTGTGATCTGATAGGGGTGTCAGTGGACCGATTGTGAACGCTCTGAGAGACTCTGGGTTGAGGTCAGTGATAAAATAGTCTACAGTACTACTGCCAAGAAATGAGCTATAGGTGTACCTAACATAGGAGTCCCCTCGAAGCCTACCATTGGCTATGTGCATACCCAGCGTCCGATAGAGCTACAGGAGATGTGACCCGTTTTTGTTGATTATGTTGTCGTAGTTGTGTCTAGGAGGGCATATGGGGGAGGGAATGCTGTCACCTGCAGGTAGAGTGGCTTGCGAAAGTATTCACCCCCTTTGGCATTTTTCCTATTTTGTTGCCTTACAACCTGGAATTAAAATGGATTTTTGGGGGGTTTGTATTATTTGATTTACTCAACATGCCTGCTACTTTGGAGATTTTTTTTATTGTGAAAAAAAGAAATAAACAAAAACAATGGAAAACTTGAGCATGCATAACTATTAACCTCTCCCCAAAGCCAATACTTTGTAGAGCCATCCTTTTGCAGCAATTACAGCTGCAGGTCTCTTGGGGTATGTCTCTATAAGCTTGGTACATCTAGCCATTGGGATTGTTTCCCATTCTTCAAGGCAAAACTGCTCCAGCTCCTTCAAGTTGGATGGGTTCCGCTGGTGTACAGCAATCTTCAAGTCATATCACAGATTCTCAATTGGATTGAGGTCTGGGCTTTGACTAGGCCATTCCAAGACATTCAAAAGTTTCCCCTTAAAGCACTCGATGGTTGCTTTATCAGTATGCTTAGGGTCATTGTCCTGCTGGAAGGTGAAACTCCGTCTCAGTCTCAAATCTCTGGAAGATTGAAACAGGTTTCCCTCAAGAATTTCCCTGTATTAAGTGCCATCCATCATTCCTTCAATTCTGACCAGTTTTCCAGTCCCTGTCGATGAAAAACATCCCCACAACATGATGCTGCCACCAACATGCTTCACTGTGGGGATGGTTCAAAGTTTCAGATATTTTGTTCTGTACTTTTCCACAACTTTGTCCCTGCCCTGTTTGGAGAGATCCTTGGTCTTCATGGTGCCGCTTGCTTGGTGGTGCCCCTTGCTTAGTGGTGTTGCAGACTCTGGGGCCTTTCGGAACGGGTGCATATATACTGAGATCATGTGAAAGATCATGTGACAGTTAAAGTCCACCTGTGTGTAATCTATTTAACTAACTATGTGACTTCTGAAGGTAATTGGTTGCACCAGATCTTATTTAGGGGCTTCATAGCAAAGGGGGTGAATACATATGCATGCACCACTTTTCAGTTTTAAATTTTTAGTAATTTTTAGCAAAACAAGTCATTTTTTTCAATTCACTTCACCAGTTTGGACTATTTTGTGCTTTTCTATCACATTAAATCCAAATAAAAATGTATTTAAATTACAGGTTGTAATGCAACAAAATAGGAAAAACGCCAAGCGGGATGAATGCTTTTGCAAGGCACTGTAGGTGTTTGTCCCCCTGTGTGCTGAGGGTGTCGGATTCTTGTCCAGTTCTGGCATTTTGGTTGATACAAACTAGTACATGTCCCTGAGCCTGGAAATGGTTGATCTTCCCCTCTAGGATGGAGAAGCTGTCATTGTTAAAATATGGGATTATTTTGGGGGGGATATAGGTAGCACACATGAGGACGTTTTTCTCTGTTGAGACAATTTTCTTATTCATTTCGAGCCAGATGTAAAATGTTCCTGTTTTAAATAATTTATTAGAGTGGGTTATGTCTGCTCTATATCAAATTAGCATACCTCCTGAGTTTCTTCCCTGTTTCACACCTGGTAGTTTGGTGGATGGGACTACCAGCTCCCCTGTAAGCTACCATGTTTCTTGTAGGATGACAATATGTTTTTCCAATTTCTTTGATGAAGTCTGGTTTCCTGCTCTTTAGGCCAAAGGTAGATGACCTCTGACCTTGTATATTCCAGGATAAGATAGTCAAAGCTTTGTGTTCCATAGCGTCTAATGTTGTTTTTGTGTAGTTTAGGCCCGGACCATCACAGTAGGTGTGAGCAGAGCATGTTGAGCATCTGATACATGGGGATTGGGCGGGTGTAATAGTGGGAGATGGGCCTGTTGCTCTGCGCACGGCCTGGGCATATTTTTATTTTATTTTTTATTTTACCTTTATTTAACCAGGCAAGTCAGTTAAGAACATATTCTTATTTTCAATGACGGCCTGGGAACAGTGGGTTAACTGCCTGTTCAGGGGCAGAACGACAGATTTGTACCTTGTCAGCTCGGGGGTTTGAACTCGCAACCTTCCGGTTACTAGTCCAACACTCTAACCACTAGGCTACGCTGCCGCCTCCCATATATGGGCGGCGGGCATGGAGTAGGCAGAAGGGGCATTGGTCTGATATGGGGGGCCTATATAGGGTGTGGCCAGAGTTGCCACCTTCCGGAGACACCTGAAACCCCACCTCTTTAAGGAATACCTAGGATAGGATAAAGTAATCCTTCTACCCCCCCCCCTTAAAAGATGTAGATGCACTATTGTAAAGTGGCTGTTCCACTGGATGTCATAAGGTGAATGCACCAATTTGTAAGTCGCTCTGGATAAGAGCGTCTGCTAAATGACTTAAATGTAATGTAAATGTAAATGGGTGGTCTTAGCTGGTTGGGATGTGGCTGGTAATGCTGTGGTCCAGCCCTAGGCCCTCTTGATGTGGGTTCTCTTGTTGCAGGTTCTTCGGGAGGGGGTCTTGCAGGTCTGGGAGGGGTGTCTGTTGCTCTGTTGCTCCTGTGTGAGGTGATGGGGCTGCGGTTGAGAGTGATGTCCTTCAGGGTCTTGGCAAAAGTTGGGATTGCTGCCTAGTAGAGGTGGACTTGGTCATAAAGGCTGTTCAAGTCCAGGGTGGAGTGGTGGGTCAGGTAGACATTAGGTTTTGAGGCACAGTCTCGTGAAATGTTTGCATTCACCCGCTGTGGCAGGGTGAAAGTATTTTTTGGTTACAGGGTGGAGATAACCACTTGAGCATTTTCAATCACTCCCTTGAGTGCTGTTGCGACCCTTTCCTGCTGGCCCTCAGGTCATGTGTGCCTGTGTGAATTATGATGTGGCTGGGGGACCCAAGTCTGTCCTCTGACAACAGCTCCAGGGCATGCCTAGTGTTTGTAGACCAGAGTTTAGCCACTTTGTGTTTGGTCAAAAAGTTGATCCTCTTGAATGTATTTGCCATTTGAGTCAATGAGGAGCACAATCTCACAATCTCTGTTGGGTTGGTGGGTCCTGTGTTGTCTGTCCCATTGTGGTGTTGAGGTTGTGGTCTGGGTCTGAGGTGGGCTGTTCTGCTGGCTTGTCTGGGGGAGTGTCCTGCTCGGTGTCACACCTCAGCTTTCTGAACTCGTCCTTCAGTGCCATGTGTGCCTCTTTAAGTTCTCTCATCTCAGTCCGTAAAGCAGCCAGTTCTCTTAGACAGTCGTCCATCTCCACCTTCTGCCCTCCGGGTCTTGTTGGGGGGGTGTTGTTGGGCTGGTCTGTTTTGTGGGCTTGTTCTGTCTGGCGTGGACTGGCTCTCTGAGCTCCACCATGTCTCTCTCCAGCTCTGTGAACTTATCTCCTCAATGATGGAGGAGTCATCACAGAGTGAGAGCTTTTCCATGTTGTTCTCACTCTTTGATCCCGTAAAAGTCCTGCTGGAACTGCATGACGATTCCCTGCATCGTTACTGTACCAGACTTGAACATGCTGACAGAGGTTGTTTCAGTTCCCTCAATGTCTAGTATTCTGAGTTTCCACCCTGGGCCAATACCCTCTCTCTTGCCATAGGGGTAGTGTGCTCTTATACCACTGTGCCATTCCAGGGGATGGTCTGTGTGGGAAATTAAGTTGATTACATCCCCCTCTTTGTAGCAGTCAGCAAATAGTGTCTCTGGATTGTCCTTGAGGAGCTTCTTTTTGTACTTATTCCTTGCATTGTTATTTTTTTATATCCTGTAATTGTAGTGACCTCTGGACAGGGATTTGTCATTGGGGAAACTTTCCTGCCATTGTTGGGCTCAAGAGTTTTCACCCATCTGACTTCACATTTCAGTGCTAATTGAAGGTGATGCCAGGTCTGTTCTGTCCGAGCAGCTTGGTATCTTAGTTTAGTTAATAACTTAGCTTAATATATCAAAATTACCTAGAGATTATTGTGTTTTACCTTTTGGCTTCAGAAATAGCTTCAGACTGAATATTACTCAATCACTTCTGTGTTGGATGGTATTTCCAGGTTCCGCTGTGTTTCTTCTGCAGGTTTTGGATTGTCAGAAGTTTTTTCTTGATAGTCCTTGTAGTAATAGTCCATTCAGTTAATCTTGTCCAAATCAATGTTTTAGGTATGGAATTTGAATTTGGATTGACGGTTTTGATGTTAAGGTTAGTATCCTGTATAAGTCCTTGCAAAAATATATATATAGTTTATCTACATTTATCTAACTCTAATTCTATATTTTTTGCAGAAGAACTCAGGAGCCCATGTGCTCTCTCTAACCACATAATTACATTCACTTGTTTAGCCAACAGAAAGACAGGCTGGCCAGATAAACCTGTCCAAGGTAATTAATGGGGCAGATTCAGCAGCTTTCTCAACTAAACTCAGACATATTGGACATAAATCCTCAACTTAGTTAACACAACACTTGGTGCCTGTCGTAGACTGCAGGCAGTACAGTTTCGTGGAGCCTAGTCAGCTAACACACACACACACAAACCCCCCCCCCCCACACATGCACTCACACACAGAGTTTAGTGTACTATGTCACTTCAAAAAGCCCTTCTGCCGACAAATATTCCCTTTCTACTTTGGGGGATTGGGACTCAGTAGTGAACAGCAAGACAGATGCTGTTGGGATGGAAGTCTGTGCCAAGACCGGGGGCAGGACAGGTTCAGTGTCAACACCAGAAGCCACAACCATGTTAGGCACCATGGAACCGGAGCCACCGGCCAAATCCTACATTTCCTGTAGCCGCCAGTATCCTGTAAGGCCTAATTTATCATGGAGGAACATCGGAACCCCTTCCTCTCCCTCAGCACCCTATCTTTGCCCCCCTATTTGTCTGTGTTTACCTGAAGTGGAAGTGCCAATAAATCTATGTCGGTCATTTATCCGACAAGCGCACGCACGGCAGGAGCTGAAGTCAAGATACATTTATCAAACTCCTTGAGAACTCTGCAACACCATTTAACAACGCTTCCATGGGACAGAGGTGCATTATAAGTAATTGTAACGCAACTGAGATGTGTTGTAATTAAGCAATAAGGACAGAAGAGTTGTGGTATCCGGCCAATATACTACGGCTAAGGGATGTTCTTATGCACAATGCAACGCAGAGTGTCTGGATACAGCCCTTACCATGATATATATATATACCACAAACCCCTGAGATGCCTTATTGCTATTATAAACTGGTTACCAACGTAATTAGAGCAGTAAAAATAAATGTTTTGTCATACCCGTGGTATACGGTCTGATATACCACGGTTTTCAGCCAATCAGCATTCAGGGCTTGAACCACCCAGTTTATAATAACATATAACGTATTATGCGGCTGCCTTCCATCGTACTAAAGTGTATTATAGTATGATATTAACACTGCTGCTTGGAACAAAGTTGAAGGAAACACTGCAGTTGTTTTATTACCTTGGTCTCAGATAAGAAAGCTATAAAATGGAAATGGACCTGGTAACCCAAAACGCAGGACACTGGGAACCCCAAGCATCATACAGTGAGTGATCTTGTCTCTGTGTGTTGTCAAATTAACTCTGAGTGCTTGGTGTGCTCTAGCTTCTATCAAATGTACCATGTGTAGAGACAGTCTGTCCTTATTATGTGACCTGGCCAGGAAAAACTTCAGGACCTAATGACGAGACATAAGAAACCACAGTGCTTGGTCTTAGAGTAGTAGGATGACGCTGGAATGTATAGCGGCCATTTAATGGGCTCCTGACCAACTCTGCTACTTTTTGTCACGTCTGCTCCCGCTCTCCCCCCCCTGGCGCTTGAGGGCGCCAGGCTGCCCTGCATTATGCACTCCTTCCATCCATTACGCACACCTGTCTTCCCTCGTCACGCGCATCAGGGATATTAGACTCACCTGGACTCATCACCTGTTTATTACCTCCCCTATATTTGTCAGTTCCCCTGCTCTGTTCCCCGCTGCTGCATTCATTGTTTTTATCTTTGTTACCTGTTTGTTGACGCTGTTCCTGTCTCGTTCCATGTTCGTTATTTATTAAACGTGTTACTCCCCGTACCTGCTTCGTCTCACTAGCGTCATTCCATGTGACAGAATGCAGAAGCCATCACACGAAGCATCGGAGAGTACTGACGTTCCCGGTTGGTATGGTGGCATCGGCTCTGGGTCGCCACCGATGGAACCAGGGGTGCCTAGCCAGCTCGTCGTTCTTCCACGCCCTAGCTGACTTGAGAGGTTTCCTTGCCCCGGTTGGCTCGGATGGCGCCCATTCCACATCATGTCAATTACACACACCTGCCTTCCCTTGTTACGCGCATCAGCGATATTGGACTCTCCTGGACTCACTCATCATCTGTTTATTACCTCCCCTATATTTGTCAGCTCCCCTGCTCTGTTCTTTGCTGATGCGTTGATTGTTTTTTGTCTGTGTTACCTGTTTGCTGACGCTGTTACTGTCTCGTTCCATTTCCATTCTTTATTAAATGTTTGACTCCCCGTACCTGCTTCGTCTCTCCAGCGTCATCCCATGTGACAACTTTGTGTGTTTCTTTGCGCTGATAGTAACTTTTTGTTATTAATTGTATTACTTCCTGTTTTACTTTTCTATTATTTCTCTGTTTTATTTTTCTCCGCATTGTTAGGAAGGCCCGTGAGTTTCACTGTTAGTCTACACTTGATGTTTACTAATAAAATGTGATTTTATTTCATTCACATGGTGCTTATAGGGTACGGTGCTTGGGGTTCCAATCTCCGGTCTTTCGAGTAATGAGAAAACTGGCTCATATAAAAGCAGGTTGATGTTTTCCCCCCAGCCTGAGATCAAGTTAATAAAAAGAACAGAAGCATTTTCCAATTTCTTCTAGACTCCTTGAACAAAAACATCTCCGCCAGCTTGGGAGATCACTGAACCCATGGTTTCCACATGGAAGACAACAGAAGACCTGCTACATGCTTCCCTTAAATGGCTTTAAGAGACCATCCATCAGCCTCTCAGCCTACAGGGTCTTTGTCAGCCGTCTTTTAAACATGTGGTCATAGCAAATAGGAACCCAGTCAACGCTAAAATAAAAACAGGAAGTCAACCAGGCCATCATGACATATCGGCCACACATTATTAAAGACTTCTGTGATATATAAAATGGCAATGACAACCATATACATTTTATTCCAATGTAGGCTACTTTAAGTGTTATTCAGGTGAAATTCCCAAGACTTTCAATGGATAGGCAAACTTAGGCAAGTCTGCCACCTGTAGGATAAATTGGTCACAGCGCCTTACATCAGCGTTGTAATCAAATCAGACAGATTGGATTGTTTGATGCCTGTGATGGATTTAGACTGCCTTATCAAGCTTACCTGCTGACGCATGAGAACTTGCATCACACACACGCATGCACGCACGCACACACAATCTTGGCTCATTCTGGTGCAGGCCAAGATAAAAAGGAACTGGTTGTGTATTCCCATTCCAGCCTCATCTCAAGATCTGCAGTGAGAAAACTCTTGATCTGACCTAAAATAGATTGTGTGCCTGTGTGTGTGTGGGCCTGATTATGTGTGTGTTCTGGCCTCACCTCCACATCTCCGCATGATGTTGACACAGCACGGTAGCTTCGAGGGGGGGGGGGGGGGGGGGGTTGCAGCCCATCCAGTCCAGCTAGCAGAGATGGAACGCCAAACAGGACCAGGTACTTCACATAGGAGAACTGGACTAACGCCAGGGCCAGCCCACCTGAGGGAGGTAGAGAGAGAGATAGAGTAAAGGAGAGGCAGAGAGATATAGGTTAGCAGAGGGAGTTATACATATACACCAGTCAAAAGGTTGGACACACCTACTCATTCAACAGTTTTTCTTTATTTTTTACTATTTTCTACATTATAGAATAATAGTGAAGACATCAAAACTATGAAATAACACATATGGAATCATGTAGTAACCAAAAAAAGTGTTAAACAAATTTTAGATTCTTCAAAGTAGCCACCCTTTGCCTTGATGACAGCTTTACACACATTCTCTCACCCAGCTTCATGAGGGAGTCACCTGGAACGCATTTACTGGACGACAGGTAATGTTTATATTCTACTGTTTAGAAACGGCAATGGCGGTTTGATTGAAGTAGATTAAAAGTCACATGAACTGCCAGGATCAGCTTTTGATACGATTTTATACTGTACATTAAGTAAATCAAGTCAGCTCCACTCGTAAATTGGTGTTTCAATGAGGGTTTGAGATCCGCACGCTCAAGTAGAATTTATGTGCAAGTCTTTGACATCAACGAATGATTAACGCAAAAGTCCAAGTTATGCCCTCAATGAATAGGACATTCCTAAACAGAAATACATTATCCTGAATAACTGTTAGCTGAAATAGAATCAACCCCACACCCCCACGGAATAAGACTATTGGAACCCAGCCAAAGAGACTGTCAGTGTCAGACAATGTTACTGTAACAGTACAGAAGGTCTGTTGCTGATGACAAGAGAAGTAACACTGTCAATACATAGAGTCTCTACTACTGATGACGGTGATGAGAAACAGATCTGTGCATATTCATATTTGATAACATGCTGCTCCTGTGGGGCTGGGGAGACCTACATACAGTAATACTGTAGTCAGGTTGGTGTTGTTAAATTAATGAGCTACGTAAATAGATGCAGACGAAACAGCTTGGTTCATAAAAATATACACTGAGTGTACAAAACATTATGAACAGCTGCTCTTTCCATGACAGACTGACCAGGTGAATCCAGGTGAAAGCTATGATCCCTTATTGATGTCCCCTGTTAAATCCACCTCAATCAGTGTAGATGAAGGGGAGGAGACAGGTTAAATATTTAAGCCTTGAGATAATAGAGACATGGATTGTGTATGTGTGTCATTCAGAGTGTGAATGGGCAAGACAAAACATGTAAGTGCCTTTGAACTGGGTACGGTAGTAGGTTCCAGGTGCACCGGTTTGTGTCAAGAAATGCATCTGCTTCTGGGGTTTTCACACTCAACAGTTTCCTTTGTGTATCAAGAATGGTCCACCACCCAAAAGACATCTAGCCAACTTTACACAACCGTGTGAAGGACTGGAGTAAACATGGGCCAGTATCTCTGTGGAACGCTTTTGAGACATTGTAGAGTCCATGCCCCAACGAACTGAGGCTGTTCTGAGGGCAAAAGGGAGTGCAACTCAATATTAGGAAGGTGTTCGTTCATGTTTTGTACACTTAGTGTACATCATTCATGAGAAGAGAAGACATCATTCTGTGTTATGGTGGAATGGCATTGGGTTCAACATGTCAGAAAAACGTGAATTTTGTTCCATTTCAAATGTACAGTATAGCTGACAGCCATGCCCATTCTCTAACCTGGCATCTGGATCTAGATTGCTGCAATTACTTTGTCTAATGAAGTAATTACAAGCATAGCACATCTAAAAAATAACCACAGGGTAGTATTACTATGCAAAAGACGAGATTGGTAAACTTGTATTGCCTGACTACATGCTGTGCTATAGATAAGGAGTGGTACGGGGCTGCAATTCCCCTCCATGGTCTGCAGTTATTAAAGTGCAGCATCAGCAGTCAATTACTGTATCGTCCACCTTACCACCGCTGTGTTGCCATGCTACACTAGCTACATCTCTGCAGCTTCATTCGTGTCCTGATAGGCTGAGAACACTATTGGGGACCTCCTTGTAAACAGTGGACATTTTCACATGATCTATTTAACCAAATATATCTCACATACAGTTGAAGTCGGAAGTTTACGTACACTTAGGTTGGGGTCATTAAAACTTGTTTTCAACCACTCCACAAATTTCTTGTTCACAAACTTGTTTTGGCAAGTCAGTTAGGACATCTACAGATTATTGTACATTGTACAGATTATTTCACTGTATCACAATTCCAGTGGGTCAGAAATGTGCATACCCTAAGTTGACTTGCCTTTGGAAAATTCCAGAAAATGATGTCATGGCTTTAGAAGCTTCTGATAGGCTAATTGACATAATTTGATTCAATTGGAGGTATACCTGTGGATGTATTTCAAGGCCTACCTTCAAACTCAGTGCCTCTTAGCTTAACATCATGGGAAAATCAAAATAAATCAGCCAAGACCTCAGAAAAACAATTGCAGACCTCCACTGTCATGCTGGTGAATGAGGACCCAAAAGCGACTTGGCGAAAACAGAGTATTTAATCCAGAATAAACTTTACAAAACAAAAAGCATAATACTACACGTAAAGACTAGAACAGACTGGAGACTTGATCGAGAACTGCAGGTTGCCTCGGGAAGGCACTTGAACCTAGCAGACTCAGACACCTGCTCACCACGCAGCATCTGAGGGAAACACGACACGACAGGGCAAAACATAGACACAGCACGGTGAATTATAAATGAGGATCCGACAGGGCAGGTACGGGAAACAAGGAGAGAAATAGGGACTCTAATCAGGGAAAAGGATCGGGAACAGGTGTGGGAAGACTAAATGATGATTAGGGGAATAGGAACAGCTGGGAGCAGGAACGGAACGATAGAGAGAAGAGAGAGCGAGAGAGTGAGAGAGGGAGGGGGAGAGAGAGGGCTAGAAAGAGGGAAAGAACCTAATAAGACCAGCAGAGGGAAACGAATAGAATGGGAAGCACAGGGACAAGACATGATAATAAATGACAAAACATGACAGTACCCCCCCCACTCACCGAGCGCCTCCTGGCGCACTCGAGGAGGAATCCTGGCGGCAACGGAGGAAATCATCAATGAGTGTACGGTCCAGCACGTCCCGAGACGGAACCCAACTCCTCTCCTCAGGACCGTAACCCTCCCAATCCACTAAGTATTGGTGACCCCGTCCCCGAGAACGCATGTCCATGATCTTATGTACCTTGTAAATAGGTGCGCTCTCGACAAGGACGGGAGGGGGGGGAGGGAAGACGAACGGGGGTGCGAAGAAAGGGCTTAACACAGGAGACATGGAAGACAGGATGGACGCGACGAAGATGTCGCGGAAGAAGCAGTCGCACAGCGTCAGGATTGACGACCTGGGAGACACGGAACGGACCAATGAACCGCGGAGTCAACTTACGAGAAGCTGTCGTAAGAGGAAGGTTGCGAGTGGAAAGCCACACTCTCTGGCCGCAACAATACCTAGGACTCTTAATCCTGCGTTTATTGGCGGCTCTCACAGTCTGTGCCCTGTAGCGGCAAAGTGCAGACCTCACCCTCCTCCAGGTGCGCTCACAACGTTGGACAAACGCTTGAGCGGAGGGAACGCTGGACTCGGCAAGCTGGGAAGAGAATAGAGGAGGCTGGTAACCCAGACTACTCTGAAACGGAGATAACCCGGTAGCAGACGAAGGAAGCGAGTTGTGAGCGTATTCTGCCCAGGGGAGCTGTTCTGCCCAAGACGCAGGGTTTCTGAAAGAAAGGCTGCGTAGTATGCGACCAATCGTCTGATTGGCCCTCTCTGCTTGACCGTTAGACTGGGGATGAAACCCGGAAGAGAGACTGACGGACGCACCAATCAAACGACAGAACTCCCTCCAAAATTGTGACGTGAATTGCGGGCCTCTGTCTGAAACGGCGTCTAACGGGAGGCCATGAATTCTGAACACATTCTCGATAATGATTTGTGCCGTCTCCTTAGCGGAAGGAAGTTTAGCGAGGGGAATGAAATGTGCCGCCTTAGAGAACCTATCGACAACCGTAAGAATCACAGTCTTCCCCGCAGACAAAGGCAGACCGGTAATGAAGTCTAGGGCGATGTGAGACCATGGTCGAGAAGGAATGGGGAGCGGTCTGAGACGACCGGCAGGAGGAGAGTTACCCGACTTAGTCTGCGCGCAGTCCGAACAAGCAGCCACGAAACGGCGCGTGTCACGCTCCTGAGTCGGCCACCAAAATCGCTGGCGAATAGACGCAAGAGTGCCTCGAACACCGGGATGACCAGCTAACTTGGCAGAGTGAGCCCACTGAAGAACAGCCAGACGAGTGGAAACAGGAACGAAAAGGAGGTTACTAGGACAAGCGCGCGGCGACGCAGTGTGCGTGAGTGCTTGCTTAACCTGTCTTTCAATTCCCCAGACTGTCAACCCGACAACACGCCCATAAGGAAGAATCCCCTCGGGATCAGTAGAAGCCACAGAAGAACTAAACAGACGGGATAAGGCATCAGGCTTGGTGTTCTTGCTACCCGGACGGTAAGAAATCACAAACTCGAAACGAGCGAAAAACAACGCCCAACGAGCTTGACGGGCATTAAGTCGTTTGGCAGAACGGATGTACTCAAGGTTCTTATGGTCTGTCCAAACGACAAAAGGAACGGTCGCCCCCTCCAACCACTGTCGCCATTCGCCTAGGGCTAAGCGGATGGCGAGCAGTTCACGGTTACCCACATCATAGTTGCGCTCAGATGGCGACAGGCGATGAGAAAAATAAGCGCAAGGATGAACCTTATCGTCAGACTGGAAGCGCTGGGATAGAATGGCTCCCACGCCTACCTCTGAAGCGTCAACCTCGACAATGAATTGTCTAGTGACGTCAGGAGTAACGAGGATAGGAGCGGACGTAAAACGTTCTTTTAGAAGATCAAAAGCTCCCTGGGCGGAACCGGACCACTTAAAACACGTCTTGACAGAAGTAAGAGCTGTGAGAGGGGCAGCAACTTGACCGAAATTACGAATGAAACGCCGATAGAAATTAGCGAAACCTAAAAAGCGCTGCAACTCGACACGTGACCTTGGGAACGGGCCAATCACTGACAGCTTGGACCTTAGCGGAATCCATCTGAATGCCTTCAGCGGAAATAACGGAACCGAGAAAAGTAACGGAGGAGACATGAAAAGAACACTTCTCAGCCTTTACGTAGAGACAATTCTCTAAAAGGCGCTGTAGAACACGTCGAACGTGCTGAACATGAATCTCGAGTGACGGTGAAAAAATCAGGATATCGTCAAGATAGACAAAAACAAAGATGTTCAGCATGTCTCTCAGAACATCATTAACTAATGCCTGAAAAACAGCTGGCGCATTGGCGAGACCAAACGGCAGAACCCGGTACTCAAAATGCCCTAACGGAGTGTTAAACGCCGTTTTCCACTCGTCCCCCTCTCTGATGCGCACGAGATGGTAAGCGTTACGAAGGTCCAACTTAGTAAAGCACCTGGCTCCCTGCAGAATCTCGAAGGCTGATGACATAAGGGGAAGCGGATAACGATTCTTAACCGTTATGTCATTCAGCCCTCGATAATCCACGCAGGGGCGCAGAGTACCGTCCTTCTTCTTAACAAAAAGAACCCCGCCCCGGCCGGAGAGGAAGAAGGCACTATGGTACCGGCGTCAAGAGACACAGATAAATAATCCTCGAGAGCCTTACGTTCGGGAGCCGACAGAGAGTATAGTCTACCCCGAGGGGGAGTGGTCCCCGGAAGGAGATCAATACTACAATCATACGACCGGTGAGGAGGAAGGGAGTTGGCTCGGGACCGACTGAAGACCGTGCGCAGATCATGATATTCCTCCGGCACTCCTGTCAAATCGCCAGGTTCCTCCTGAGAAGTGGGGACAGAAGAAATGGGAGGGATGGCAGACATTAAGCACTTCACATGACAAGATACGTTCCAGGATAGGATAGAATTACAAGACCAATTAATAGAAGGATTATGACATACTAGCCAGGGATGACCCAAAACAACAGGTGTGAAAGGTGAACGAAAAATCAAAAAGAAATAGTCTCACTGTGGTTACCAGATACTGTGAGAGTTAAAGGTAGTGTCTCAAATTTGATACTGGGAAGATGACTACCATCTAAGGCAAACATGGGCGTAGGCTTGTCTAACTGTCTGAAAGGAATGTTATGTTTCCGAACCCATGCTTCGTCCATGAAACAACCCTCAGCCCCAGAGTCAATCAAGGCACTGCATGTAGCACCCGAACCGGTCCAGCGTAGATGGACCGACATAGTAGTACAAGATCTAGATGAAGAGACCTGAGTAGTAGCGCTCACCAGTAGCCCTCCGCTTACTGATGGGCTCTGGCCTCTTACTGGACATGAATTAACAAAATGTCCATCAAATCCGCAATAGAGGCACAGGCGGTTGGTGATCCTCCGTTCCCTCTCCTTAGTCGAGATGCGAATCCCTCCCAGCTGCATGGGCTCAGTCTCAGAGCCAGAGGAGGGAGATGGTTGCGATGCGGAGCAGGGAAACACCGTTGATGCGAGCTCTCTTCCACGAGCCTGGTGACGAAGATCTACCCGTCGTTCTATGCGGATGGCGAGAGCAATCAAAGAGTCCACACTGGAAGGAACCTCCCGAGAGAGAATCTCATCTTTGACCACTGTGTGGAGTCCCTCCAGAAAACGAGCGAGCAGCGCCGGCTCGTTCCAGTCACTAGAGGCAGCAAGAGTACGAAACTCTATAGAGTAATCCGTTATGGATCGATCACCTTGGCATAGGGAAGCCAGGACCCTAGAAGCCTCCCCACCAAAAACTGAACGGTCAAAAACCCGAATCATCTCCTCTTTAAAGTTCTGGTAATTGTTAGAACAATCAGCCCTTGCCTCCCAGATAGCTGTGCCCCACTCTCGGGCCCGGCCAGTAAGGAGTGAAATGACGTAAGCAACCCGAGCTCTCTCTCTAGAGTATGTGTTGGGTTGAGAGAGAAGACAATCTCACACTGGGTGAGAAAGGAGCGGCACTCAGTGGGCTGCCCGGAGTAGCAAGGTGGGTTATTAACCCTAGGTTCTGGAGGCTCGGCAGGCCAGGAAGTAACAGGTGGCACGAGACGAAGACTCTGGAACTGTCCAGAGAGGTCGGAAACCTGAGCGGCCAGGTTCTCCACGGCATGGCGAGCAGCAGACAATTCCTGCTCGTGTCTGCCGAGCATGGCTCCTTGGATCTCGACGGCAGTGTTACGAGCGTCTGTAGTCGCTGGGTCCATTCCTCGGTCGGATCCTTCTGTCATGCTGGTGAATGAGGACCCAAAAGCGACTTGGCGAAAACAGAGTATTTAATCCAGAATAAACTTTACAAAACAAAAAGCATAATACTACACGTAAAGACTAGAACAGACTGGAGACTTGATCGAGAACTGCAGGTTGCCTCGGGAAGGCACTTGAACCTAGCAGACTCAGACACCTGCTCACCACGCAGCATCTGAGGGAAACACGACACGACAGGGCAAAACATAGACACAGCACGGTGAATTATAAATGAGGATCCGACAGGGCAGGTACGGGAAACAAGGAGAGAAATAGGGACTCTAATCAGGGAAAAGGATCGGGAACAGGTGTGGGAAGACTAAATGATGATTAGGGGAATAGGAACAGCTGGGAGCAGGAACGGAACGATAGAGAGAAGAGAGAGCGAGAGAGTGAGAGAGGGAGGGGGAGAGAGAGGGCTAGAAAGAGGGAAAGAACCTAATAAGACCAGCAGAGGGAAACGAATAGAATGGGAAGCACAGGGACAAGACATGATAATAAATGACAAAACATGACATCCACAAGTCTGGTTCATCCTTGGGAGCAATTTTCAAATGCCTGACGGTACCACGTTCATCTGTACAAACAATAGTACACAAGTATAAACACCATGGGACCACGCAGCCGTCATGCCGCTCAGGAAGGAGACACGTTCTGTCTCCTAGAGATGAACGTACTGCTGTGCAAAAAGTGCAAATCAATCCCAGAACAACAGCAAAGGACCTTGTGAAGATGCTGGAGGAAACAGGTGAAAAAGTATTTATATACACAGTAAAACAAGTCCTATATCAACATAACCTGAATGGCCGCACCGCAAGGACTATGGATTGCAACTGCACATTGGGACAAAGATCGTACTTTTTGGAGAAATGAAGCACGGGGTGGCAGCGTCATGCTGTGGGGTGCAATTTGTAAGTCGCTCTGGATAAGAGCGTCTGCTAAATGACTTAAATGTAATGTAATGTAAATGTAATGCTTTGCTGCAGGAGGGACTGGTGCACTTCACTAAATAGATGGCATCAAGAGGGAGAAAAATGGGGGTGCAGTCAGATATACAAGCCCTAGATTCTGAACTTGAACGATTCAGGTCAGTGAGCTAGAAAATCTTTTGAGCGGGACAATGAAAGGTGGCAGGACACTCTCTGTGTTCTAAATGGCACCATATTCCCTATGTAGTGCCCTATATACACTAAGTTATTGTAAAAACAACAGGATTTTTTTGGTCAGTGTAGGGAATAGGGTACCATTTGCAACACAGACACAGTAGAAAGGATCTGGGTCGCGATGCCTGGTGAGGGATCGGAGTGGACAAAGGATGAGTGTCAGATTATTCTAAACCCACGCTTTGGTTCACAGACCAGCTACAATCAAAGGGACCCACAAAAACATAGCTGCTCAACAGTTTCATTCTTGAGATGATTGGAATATCTAGGCCACTGAATTTCACAGCCACTGTTATCTGACTTCTAATGTAGATGCGCCACAGCAACTTTTCGTTTGAGTTTATATATGGGCCTAAAAGCAACTCACTTAACTGACAACACCCCTTAGTTGTGATACAGTTTATGCTCAAATAGCTTTACATTGTATGGGGGTTAGTGGCCTGCCCTACTCCCTCCGTCCCCATGCAACCCCTTCCTTCTCTCCCATTCTCTTGAGTAGGATAGCACATCCCTTCGCTGTATCTCTCTTTGTCTCGCCCCCTACCTCCCTCCCTCCCTCCCTTTATTCTTGGGTAAGATAGCACACCCCTCTCTTTCTCTATCTCTGTCTCTCTCTCTCACTCTCTCGTCCCGAGTGGCGCAGTGGTCTAAGGCTGTATCACGACCGGCCGTGATCGGGAGTCCCATAGGGCGGTGCACAATTGGCCAAGTATCGTCTGCGTTAGGGGAGGGTTTGGCCGGGGTAGGCCATCATTGTAAATAAGAATTTGCTCTTAACTGACTTGTCTGGTTAAATAAAGTATAAATAATAAATAAATAACATCTCCCTCTCTGTAGTTATTTGATTTGATTACGGTCACAGGGCTTCCCTTTACCTCAGCGTGGTTGCCAGCCGACAGGGTTTTGTTACAGCGTTTGCATTTCAGGCAGAACCGGTGCCAGTTCTTCCCCAGCGAGCTCACTTTCTCAGCTGCAGGACAGAAAGAGAGAAAAAATTACAACACAGTAAAAACAATGGAGTAGGCCTTGTTGTTTCCAGTAATTAACATATTTTGAGGCGTGCCTTGTAATATGCTATATTTGTTGCACTCGTGAGTGAGAATGCTGTAGCAATATTACTCTGATGTGATTATAGTGCCCCATCAATTGAAAATGTATAGAGGATAGATTGGAGTGGCTGTCATGTTTGTCATTTATTGTCATGTCTTGTCCCTGTGCTCCCCATGCTATTCGTTTCCCTCTGCTGGTCTTGTTTGGTTCTATCCCTCTCTCTCCCCCTCCCTCTCTCACTCTCTCGCTCTCTCTTCTCTCTGTCGTTCCGTTCCTGCTCCCAGCTGTTCCTATTCCCCTAATCATCATTTAGTCTTCCCACACCTGTTCCCGATCCTTTCCCCTGATTAGACTCCCTATTTATTCCTTTGTGATCCGTTCCTGTTCCATCGGTTCCTTGTTTTGTATTCCATGCTGTGATTGCGTTTCGCCCTGTCCTGTCGTGTTTTTTGCCGTGATTGTGTATCACCCTGTCCTGTCGTGTTTTGTGCCTTCTTCAGACGCTGCGTGTGAGCAGGTGTCTCAGTCGACTACGGCCTGCGCCTACCCGAAGCGACCTGCAGTCTGTGGCCGCTTCTCCAGTTGTTTTCCCTCTACAAATCTAGAGGATTTCAGTTATTCCGTTTTGAACATTAATAAACTCTGTTTCTGTTAAGTCGCGTTTGGGTCCTCTTTCACCTGCATGACAGAAGGAACCGATCAAAGAATGGACCCAGCGACTTCAGACGCTCGTTACACTGCCGTCGAGATCCAAGGAGCCATGCTCGGCAGACACGAGCAGGAATTGTCCGCTGCTCGCCAGGCCGTGGAAAACCTGGCTGCTCAGGTTTCCGACCTCTCTGGACAGTTCCAGAGTCTACGTCTCGTGCCACCTGTTACTTCCTGGCCTGCCGAGCCTCCAGAACCTAGGGTTAATAACCCACCTTGCTACTCCGGGCAGCCCACTGAGTGCCGCTCCTTTCTCACGCAGTGTGAGATTGTGTTCTCTCTCCAACCCAACACATACTCTAGAGAGAGAGCTCGGGTTGCTTACGTCATTTCACTCCTCACTGGCCGGGCTCGAGAATGGGGCACAGCTATCTGGGAGGCAAGGGCTGTTTGCTCTAACGATTTCCAGAACTTTAAAGAGGAGATGATTCGGGTTTTTGACCGTTCAGTTTTTGGTGGGGAGGCTTCTAGGGCCCTGGCTTCCTTATGCCAAGGTGAACGGTCCATAACGGATTATTCCATTGAGTTTCGCACTCTTGCTGCCTCTAGTGAGTGGAACGAGCCGGCGCTGCTCGCTCGTTTTCTGGAGGGACTCCACGCTGTGGTTAAGGATGAGATTCTCTCCCGGGAGGTTCCTTCAGATGTGGACTCTTTGATTGCTCTCGCCATCCGCATAGAACGACGGGTAGATCTTCGTCACCGGGCTCGTGGAAGAGAGCTCGCATCAACGGTGTTTCCCTGCTCCGCATCGCAACCATCTCCCCCTCTGGCTTTGAGACTGAGCCCATGCAGCTGGGAGGGATTCGCATCTCGAATAAGGAGAGGGAACGGAGGATCACCAACCGCCTGTGCCTCTATTGTGGAGTTGCTGGACATTTCGTTAATTCATGTCCAGTAAAAGCCAGAGCTCATCTGTAAGCGGAGGGCTACAGGTGAGCGCAACTACTCAAGTCTCTCCATCAAAGTCCTGTACTACTTTGTCGGTCCACCTACGCTGGACCGGTTCGGGCGCTACATGTAGTGCCTTGATAGACTCTGGGGCTGAGGGTTGTTTCATGGACGAAGCATGGGTTCGGAAACATGACATTCCTTTCAGAGAGTTAGATAAGCCTACGCCGGCCTTAGATGGTAGTCATCTTCCCAGTATCAGATTTGAGACACTACCTTTAACCCTCACAGTATCTGGTAACCACAGTGAGACTATTTCTTTTTTGATTTTCCGTTCACCGTTTACACCTGTTGTTTTGGGTCATCCCTGGCTAGTATGTCATAATCCTTCTATTAATTGGTCTAGTAATTCTATCCTATCCTGGAACGTTTCTTGTCATGTGAAGTGTTTAATGTCTGCCATCCCTCCCGTTTCTTCTGTCCCTACTTCTCAGGAGGAACCTGGCGATTTGACAGGAGTGCCGGAGGAATATCATGATCTGCGCACGGTCTTCAGTCGGTCCCGAGCCAACTCCCTTCCTCCTCACGGTCGTATGATTTAGTATTGATCTCCTTCCGGGGACCACTCCTCCTCGAGGTAGACTATACTCTCTGTCGGCTCCCGAACGTAAGGCTCTCGAGGATTATTTGTCTGTGTCTCTTGACGCCGGTACCATAGTGCCTTCTTCCTCTCCGGCCGGGGCGGGTTCTTTTTTGTTAAGAAGAAGGGATTTACTCTGCGCCCCTGCGTGGATTATCGAGGGCTGAATGACATAACGGTTAAGAATCGTTATCCGCTTCCTTATGTCATCAGCCTTCGAGATTCTGCAGGGAGCCAGGTGCTTTACTAAGTTGGACCTTCGTAACGCTTACCATCTCGTGCGCATCAGAGAGGGGGACGAGTGGAAAACGGCGTTTAATACTCCGTTAGGGCATTTTGAGTACCGGGTTCTGCCGTTCGGTCTCGCCAATGCGCCAGCTGTTTTTCAGGCATTAGTTAATGATGTTCTGAGAGACATGCTGAACATTTTTGTTTTTGTCTATCTTGACGATATCCTGATTTTTTCTCCGTCACTCGAGATTCATGTTCAGCACGTTCGACGTGTTCTACAGCGCCTTTTAGAGAATTGTCTCTACGTAAAGGCTGAGAAGTGCTCTTTTCATGTCTCCTCCGTTACTTTTCTCGGTTCCGTTATTTCCGCTGAAGGCATTCAGATGGATTCCGCTAAGGTCCAAGCTGTCAGTGATTGGCCCGTTCCAAGGTCACGTGTCGAGTTGCAGCGCTTTTTAGGTTTCGCTAATTTCTATCGGCGTTTCATTCGTAATTTCGGTCAAGTTGCTGCCCCTCTCACAGCTCTTACTTCTGTCAAGACGTGTTTTAAGTGGTCCGGTTCCGCCCAGGGAGCTTTTGATCTTCTAAAAGAACGTTTTACGTCCGCTCCTATCCTCGTTACTCCTGACGTCACTAGACAATTCATTGTCGAGGTTGACGCTTCAGAGGTAGGCGTGGGAGCCATTCTATCCCAGCGCTTCCAGTCTGACGATAAGGTTCATCCTTGCGCTTATTTTTCTCATCGCCTGTCGCCATCTGAGCGCAACTATGATGTGGGTAACCGTGAACTGCTCGCCATCCGCTTAGCCCTAGGCGAATGGCGACAGTGGTTGGAGGGGCGACCGTTCCTTTTGTCGTTTGGACAGACCATAAGAACCTTG